>NW_019392652.1:2340730-2365425 GCF_000648675.2 Cimex lectularius
TTGCATCCTGTTGGTTAGGGACCCAACGAACGATGCTGTCTGTCAAGTTGTGAATTCTTACCCCCCCCTACCCACACACACAAATACTTTACTTATACGAGGGATCAAATAATAATAAAAATAATAATAAAATAATAATAATAATAAAATTAAATTTAAAAAAAATTTTTTACAGGCCAATTACAGTCGCTAGTTACTTATCGTTACTTCCAATAACATTTTATGTCTGTCAATATATGTCAAGTCTGTTGATGCATGTGGTCATCTTTTATTTGTGTCCAACAAGCAAACATCATAGTTATCACGAGGCGCTAGGGGTCGCCTACGGACACGTTTGGGTGGGACAAATGCCCCTTTCCATCACAGAAGGTAGGACAATTAAATTTCGGGCTAATATGCACTCGGCTCCTGATCTCTGCAGCGGACTGATCCTAGCTTCTCTAATTGATTAAACTGTAAGTACTTTTTGTCTCCACCGATTAAGCTCCTCCGTTCGCTCAATTTTCAATTATCAATTATTATTTGCCACAAGAAAGTTTAAGGCCTATTTATTTTTAGTTTGTATAAATTTTACCATTGAAGTAATAAATTTATTTTTGGTCAAGAAGGTTTTGTTTTACTTTTGCTTTTCATTTTACTTCTCTTGATTTTAATTCCCCCACGCTTTCATCACAGCGCACTCTGCTGATTTCGCTGTACGTGGGCTTTGGAAACTGCGAGCCAGTTCCCGGACTTAAGGTAAGTTTAGGTACCGAAGTCCGTCGTAGTATAGAGCAAAGCTGACAAGCTTGATACTTCCACAGGATGGGATAATCTCGTGACGGCCCAGCAAGCGGAAGAAGAAAACGGAAGACTTCCCTCCGGAGGATCATTCAAGTTTGAGAGGGTCAGGATTCCGGGCTTACTCGCGACAGTGTCATGCGAAACAACTTCGCCAAGCCCACGACCCTACCTTCCGCCGGCCTTCAGGAGGGCGGCTTTTGAACGGGTCCACAACCCATGCCACCCGGGAATTGGAAGCAGCCGTAGAATGGTCACGCAACGCTACTTCTGGTCTGGAATCAATTCAGACATCGGACGATGGGCAAAAACCTGTGCCCCCCTGCCATAGAGCGAAGGTCACGAGGCACACCATCTCACCTCTCGGATCGTTCTCACAGCCTTCCCGGTTTGAGCACGTCCACATCGACATAGTCGGACCTCTTCCGCCTTCTGAGGGGAAGCCATACTGCGGTAGACCTCTTCACTTGATCGCCAGAGGTAATACCGATCACGGACATCCAAGCAGACACAATCGCCAGAGCCTCCGTCAACCACTGGATTTCAAGATTCGGAACACCCCTCCGTCTGACTGCGGACCAAGGACGGCATTTCGAATCTAACCTCTTCCGCCAACTTTCAGCGTTGCTCGGAGTGGAACGTATCAGGACAACTCGATACCACTCAAAGGCGAATGGACGAGGCGAAAGATTCCACCGAACACAAATGCTGCGCTTATGGCACGACAGGCTCAACACAGCTGGACGAAACACCTACCAATTGTCCTACTGGGTATCCGCTCCACTCTCAATACCGAGAAACACAGCCCTGCCCCTAATGATCTACGGAGACTTCCTCGTGCCGTCAGAAGAATCAAGAGATCATGACACCTACATACGAGAACTCCAAGGAGTATGGCCCTAGTAAGGTCATAACGGCGGAGACCGGCCAGGACATCATTCATCCCTAAAAACCTCATGACATGCAGCCATGTATATTTGAAGGTTGAAGGAATACGGCGCACCCTCACACCTCCTTCCGAGGGGCCATAAGAAGTCCTAGCACGAAGCAAGAAGACAATACGAATACGACTGGAAAACAGGGAAACCACCGTATCCATAGACAAGGTGAAGCCAGCATACCTAGCTTGCGACTTCACCTCGTCAGCAACAGACACCCAGCCGACCAATACGGAAACCGATCCTGCACCACAGACGTCGTCACGACCGCAGGAAACAGCTTCAACTCCGACGTTCGTCACTCGGTCCGGAAGAAGATCATGTACAACGTGTAGACCGCGGCGGTGACGCTTTCGGGGGGAGCCATGTGGTGACTTACCACCTTCTCAACGCAAGAGGCACCTAACGATATGACCAGCAATTAGAACTGTCAGAAGGTTCGCCGATGGATTGCGCCACACATTAACCAGTTCAATTAAGTTTGTTTTCTGTTGTACGTATAAATTATAAATAAGTATATAATAGTGGTTGGTAACAATGTAAATTAATTGTAATTGTCAGTAGATTACATATAATAGAAACATAAACGAACTGTACAAAACTTTTGAATAAAGAAAAACGAGAATCCAAGGTAGCCACTTTCCGCTCCTTCAAAATCATACCTCCCAAATACCTCTGGCTACCAAGGATCAAGAAAGACAGTTTTTGTAAATACTAAAAAAGCCATTCACTAATTTTTGTCCACCGAAAGAAGAGACTTGTCCATCGGACCGGCGTAAGAATTCAGCTCAACCTCATCAGATACATCTCGCCCGTATTTTTACGTAAGAGCCACGCTTGAGTTTACTCAAGGAACTAGGGTTTCCACTTGAAAGATTAGAAAGGACCCACGGGTCGTACGAGCTCACGATCTACTGGGTACCCGGTACAGTCGGACAGGTGGAAGCTGATAGTGAGGTAAAACCCATTCCATGGAATTGTTTTTGTGATCCCTTTATAATGTATTTTAATTTTTATTCGGTTTTAACTTTTTTTTATTCCTTGTAAAACCTAAAGATTTGATTTTTCAATTACAAATTTACGATTTTTTAAAAGTATAAGATTATTTAACAAAATTATTGTGGGGTTGAGATGGGGAGTTGATGTCCGAGTGGATCGAGGTCACGATAGCTCGGTGGTAGAGCAACGGCGTATCTAGCCGAAGGTCGTGGGTTCGAATCCCTCTCGTGCCATTAACATTTTTTCATCTCAACTAAAAACCTTAATTAATTGTAATGATTTAATTGGTCAAGAGGACCACGAAATTAGGGAATTATTGTGATATTAAATATTATCCGGACTTTTGCAATAAGTGAATAAAAACTTCTGGAATATGAGTTACGGACGCATTTTATTGCCTGTAGTTTTAGATTTTCATAATTGAAATTTAAGTATCTAACAAATTGACATATAAGTATGTATCCACTTTCTAAAGCAATTTGTATATTTTGTGATATAATATTTATGTTTTCACCTTTGGAGGAACTGCCAGATTTTTTTTTAATGTCTACGAAAATCAACCCAGCCATTACCTGCAAAACTCGAACCAAATATAAGACACTCCTGAAAAAATAAAAACACCTCAAAAAGAAAAGACAAAAAGAGTTTTGTTTCTTTCGTGAAGAATATGTATTAAACTTTGCGCGCCATATCAAAAGACACCATAATTTTGCAACCGAGGTACAGAAGATATTGTCTAAGCCCGTGAACAGCCACGAGAGAAAAACATTAAGTACATTGCTCCGTTAAAAACGCAGTTATTTATCATCTAGTTTTCATAGATCTGTAAAACCAATGAACAAGGGAAAATTGTAATAACGAAAGTTATTCAGATATCGTGAGATGCGGTCGGGTGTGATGTAGGTTTCAGAAAAACATTTTCTTTATCGTGCCAACGTTTCGATCTTTTATTGAGATCATCTTCAGGGCCTGGGATTTACAAGCAATGTTTACACTTAACAATTACATTTAGGATGTGGAAAAGTGAATTTATGCAATGCAAAATATATTTTATATTCAAACAAATCCCAGGCCCTGAAGATAACCCCCTTTCGGCACGATAAAGAAAATGTTTTTCTGAAACCTACATCACACCAGACCGCATCTCACGATATCTGAATAACTATCGATTAACGGTCACTAATCTCTACACATGTAATAACGAACTTGCTCATTTTCTTACGTGTCCACGTTGCCTTAGGTTTTATTCAAATTTTTTTATGGCGGCATAAGAAACGTTGCAATGAAAACCATAATAATGTTCAAAGTGGAAGATGTCAAGGGGAATCTCAATATCTCTTATTAAAATTTAACCCGACACTAGATGGACAGTTAAAAACTGTAGTTTTCCACGGATGCGAGCCGATAAAATTTCATACGTTGCAAAATCAGATAAAATTATCTGTGTCTTCGGGTCGAGATATTTAAAAACACTTAAAAAGAAACATTTCATAAATATAGTTTCAAGAAAGATGCGTGAACTCGCGAGATAGTTAATTGAAATTAAAAAAAAAAAAATACGGCCTGATATTAAAGATTTATTTAGTTGCCTGAAACCACAATATTTTGACATAATTGTCCCGGCAGCTAAAATAGTATGAAGTTATGATGGAACAAATGATTCATTTCACGCACCAACCTATGCGATGAATATAAGCACGTCATTAAAGCAGGGCTGTGATATAGCATTACTTGTAGTCATAAAAAGGCAAGCCCATGTATACAGCAGTGTTATTGATTATAAAGAGGTCAAAGATAATATAAAGACAATGATTGAACTGCTGAGATCAAATTGGAAATTTGAGTTGTCAACACAAGCAGCGAACGATCTCACTACCAAAAAATGGAACAAAGTAACAATTATACCATTGGCAAGTGACCTGAAGTTGATGAAAGATTATTTAATGAAGACAGCAAACTATACTGCGGAAAGACTGAAAGCCAATCCCACACATGTACAGTATTACTTAAATTTACTTGAGACGATGTACTGTCGAGCAATATTATTAAACAGAAAACGGCCGGGGGAATTACAAAGATTACCTTTAAATGTGTCTATTCAAAGCGAAACAGAACAAAAAATTTTTGAAGAGATTAAACATATTGTGACTCTCACTGAACAAATTTTACTCGACAAGTTTAAAAGAGTGGTAATAAGGGGAAAGAGAAATAGAGGTGTTCATGTACTGTTTAGCGAAGACGTGCAGAAACATATCGATTTTTTATTCAAGGTTAGAGGAATTTTATAAAACAATGGTGTATATTTATTTGCTAGACCTAACACCGATACACCACTATGTGGTTACAAAACATTGGAAAAATTTGCAAAAAAAAAATGGGGCCAAGAATCCCCAAGCATTGGCATCAACAAAGTTGAGAAAGCACTTGGCAACACTCACTCAACATGACTTCTACCGACCTAGAGCAGTTGGCAACATTTATGGCCCATACAATTGGTACCCATCATAAATCATACAGATTTGCCTGATGATGTCTACCAGACAGCTAAGTTGTCAAAAGCTACTCATTTTAATGGAGAAGGAGCTGCAGCAGAATATAAAGGAAAAACATTGGAAGAAATTGATGTTAACTTAGAAGAGAACCTGTTAGAGGCAGTGAAACCTGATAATGACGATAATTTGTGTGATCACTGGGAAGAGAGAGAACTTAGGCAACAAAATGATATAGACACACATGTCCAAGACGAAGAATGTCGAGCTCTTAAAGAAAAAAAAGAAGCGCGTTTTGGTATGATGGACAACTGCACAAAAACAGGAAATTATAAAATATTTCAGGTGAACAAATTTTGATAATTCAATATAACTTGTAACATAAATATTTTAATACGTTCATATTATGTATTTTGTATACTATATAATATTATATACAAAATTTTCATTTCTGATTAAAATTTTTTTTGTTTAAGTAAAAAAAGGGTCTGCACACTAATGTAAACGTGATGTAAGGAGGTATATTTTGTTATTAATTGATTTTGGTTGAATCTATTGAAAATCATGAAAGGTACTGTTTCTCAATTTTCTACTTGCACATTTTACATTTTGAGTTTATATTTTAATATGCGTTCAGATTTACCTGTGCGCGGTGTAAGGTTAGAAAAATTAATGTAATTAAAGTTTTATTTAATTCTAAAAAAAATATTTTTCATATTTTTACTTTTCAGAGACCACATTAAAGAGAAGAGGCCACCAAAAAAGCGGGAGTGTGAAGAATTAAAGTCAAAATGCCATAACTTACTGGACAATAAATTGTGGGAGAAAATCAGTTTTCGTTCAAAATTTTTATATAAAAAAACAAAATAACATTTTATATTGAATATGTACACATACAAAAAATAAATTCCTTTAATTCTATTTAATGTTTTTTTTAAACTTTACTTTCGACAAAATTTAATTTTTTTAAATATAAGCATCAGTGTATGTGGCAATATTAGATATGTAGGTTGTAACATTCCTTTTATATTATTTCATTTTTTTACTTTATTAGTTCATAATACATAGGTACTCATTATACATAGTGGGCTTATGTGTTCGTTACTTCTCAAGACACTGAGTGCCAAAGGAGTGGGGAGGGGTTACAGCTTAAACTTTATCTCTATTTTTTTAAATTTCTCTACCTCAAATAAAATGATATATTTACCAGTTTTGACTTCAATGCAGTCAAAAAGGATAATTGGTTATGTTAAGCTATCAGGGTGCTGAAAACCAAATATATGAAGGTTTCGATTTATTTGTATATCCACATCACGACTATTTGGTATTTAGTGTCAACGATACATATGTAAGAACTTTCGAAAAGATTATTTGTGATCACAGAGCGGCCCATCAGGAGTTACATTTTTAGAAAACATTACTTTTTCGCACGGAAGAATTTTTGAGAAATATTGAACACAAAATTTCCACAATTTATAACATTTGCTTTTTAAAGGCTTTGTTTTAAATGCACAACGAAGTGTTAAGTTAAAATGAAGAAAAATATGTAAAATATAGAGTTTCTGAGATATAAATAAAAAGAGTTCACTTGTTCAAAACAAGGGCTTACAGCCATTGTATCAAGCGTCCAATAATTGCAGGGGTCTTAGCAGCTACATGTCCATCACAAGTTCGAATCTTTTCTAATTAACCTAAGTCAATGAAAATTTACCACAATTTTCATCGACATAAATCGCAACATTCTTCTAAAACTTCACCGACCATTGGTATGGGAAATATAAATTTTTGAATTTGACAATTTTGAATACGTACTTGGTAATTTTTGTGAAACCCCATTTGCTGAAAAAATCCAACACCTTTAAAGCTTCCTAACAATGCACCCCTCTACTCTATATAAATTCCTCAAGCCTTACAGTTACATCGTTTCCTTAGATGGGAAGTTAGTCCAAAAAATTTTCTGAGTTACTCTCCTTTTCCTCTTATATCTCGGGAAAGTGGTAAA
This sequence comes from Cimex lectularius, assembly GCF_000648675.2. Classification (NCBI taxonomy): domain Eukaryota; kingdom Metazoa; phylum Arthropoda; class Insecta; order Hemiptera; family Cimicidae; genus Cimex; species Cimex lectularius. The sequence goes on from NW_019392652.1 coordinate 2,347,939, forward strand.
AAAAATTATTATCAATTGTCCTCTGTTTTTTCTCTTAGAAGGCTAGGTCGTTTTTATTATATATATCCAACGTTATTAAGTCGGTTTTGAAACGTACTATATGTGAAACTGGTCGAAAATGTTTTCTGATCATATTCGGTCTATCCTACCCTTTTTTCTTTTTCTATCTCGTAGGCGTAGAAAATTTTATTTTATCCCGTACTTGTTTACCATCTATGTATTATTTTAACAGGTATTTCACTTTTAAATTTAACACAAATTTGGTTTGCTATCAATTATATCTTTAAATAGACCTAATTGGTGTTTGCGAAACATGGCTGTACACAGTACAGGAGAGAATTATTTTCCACACAAAGAACGAGTGTGCGGTAAAATTTCTGTAAAAAAATCTCTATTTGAGTGGAAAGAAATTTTCGCATGGAGCACATTAGGCACACGTTTTTATACACTTGGCCCTTGCATTATATTGCCGTGATTAACTACACAATGCTATGCACCTCTTTGCCACAACGGTTTGTCGTCATTGCTGTACCTGCCTTTGTCTGTACTGGTCCTTTCAATATATTTTGTCAAGAATAACAGAAGAACGAAATAACCAAACCTGTAAACAACAACAAATAATAATGAAGGATAAAATCGAGTTATGCTCCATTTTTTATTATATGGTAATGTTATTTTGTTTCTTGAATAGAGGTTTCAATTATCTTCGTTTTTATGTATGTACGGGGTTTTCCTTTTTATTTATTTTTTTTTATGGTCCATTCTTCATAAATTTATGATGTTAATAATTGAATGAAACTCCCTGCCCAGCCGCGTGTACAGTATATGTGTACTCAAACTGGACCGGAATGAAGTACGTCGCTTTACCGATAGGAATGTATCTGTTTAGAAGGATTAAGTTCTATGTACAAAAATTAAGAACACAGTAAAAAAAATGACAACAAGCCTTTTATTGTTTCCAGAAATATTCATTTTTGGCATTCTAATATTAGGCCCTCGATGAGAAACAATAATAATTGAATTATTAACCCTTTTGGCAATTAATTACCTTTGGGACTCCCTAAGACGTGCCAGTAGTACTTTGTGTTGGAGAAAATAACAAGAGAGAATGGAACTACTTAGAATATTGAACATTTAATCTCATTCCTGAGGTAATATTTCAAAACTCATTTTAATTTTAACTGTATATAAATGTTTTTATTTAATAAAATTCTTTGAATTCCTTCAGTTATGATTGGGGATCCGAGGGAACGTTGACAACTTTATACGCAGGATAAAGGGATGTTATCGAGCCGCCGGGACAAAGAGAAATTGGGACTTGCCACTATCAGAGCCATCTTTTAACCAAGGCATAACTATCCATCCAAATCTGCAGGAAAAGCAAGATCTATCTTTTTTCCCATCTCGCCAAATTCTTCTAACAGGACTTTTCTTATGTAAGCAGATAATGCCAGTATTTTTTTTAATTTGTCAATTCTCTTTCCTGTTAATACTGAGAAAATTTTGTGTTCGATTCTGTCATTTATAACAAACTAAAAAAGTTAATTTAACCTAACGTACCCTCTGAATGGATTTTCAAATGGTAAAGTTTTTTTAATATTTTCTAAGAAGTTGGGATTCAAATGTCGAAAAATAGTATTTTTGGCAGATATGCGTTAGTTTTTGGCAGTACAAGCTTAATTCTTGCGCAACTCGAATTATTAGGATTGTTTCTATTTTAAAAAAATGGAAACACTTCAGAATTTTTTTAAAGATTTTTATCGGCTTTTCCAGTTTTTGTTGCTTATTTTGCGTCGTTAAGCGGCGTCCACACTATGCCGAATGATGCCAGTCTTTCTGTGCCGGGCGGCACGTTCGGTTCGGCATGACTATTAGCAATGTAGTGTGGACGTCCCAGTTGGTTGCCGCGCGGCTTAATGAGAAAAATGCTGGATGACGATGACGTTGCCTTAGCAGTTTCTGCTAGAAGGAGCTTCGAAGGAAGTATAGAGCCAGTGATTTTATGGAAGACATGCTTCAGATGAGGCTGACGAGCTGAATTTGGATACCGGAATGAATCCTAATTCACCATTTATTTTTGTACTACTGATTGGTACTGTCCCACAATATTGGATGAGCACGGTACATTTCAATGAAACTCAATGTTTGTTCGTCCGTCCAGACCATCGTGCACATAAAAAATAAATTAAAAACCACCCTGGGGCCGACTGGAAGCCGAGCGGCATGTCCATACTAAGTACTACCTTCAATTCGGTTCGGCTTTCTTTGAACCGGACCGAGCTGTTTCGGGTTGGGTTCGGCATGATTCGGGTCGGCTTTCGGCACGCCGGCAAGGCCGGGCAGCACTTCCACACTTTTCGGCTTTGCCGGGCGGGCTCAGGCCGAACGATGCCGGTCGGCATAGTGTGGACGCGGCTTAAGAGCTTAACTCTAGCGTCGCCGACTCAGTAGGGTCGTTGCAATTGTAAGAAAGTCTGTCTGAAAGTCATGCCGAAAAGAACGTTTGGGTTCCATTTTTTCATGTTATTTTTGCTTATTTCGCGTCGGACAAGCTTAATTATTGCCCCACTTCAATTGATTCCATAGAAAGCAAGCCCAGGCATGTCGAGAAAAATATTTTTGGGACATTTTTGTTTAATTTTATCGTGTAATCACTTTTTTCAATTCGAAAACTTTCTTAATTTCAAAGTTTTTGCAAATAGAGCTTATGGTAAAAAACCTGCTTAATTTTTTAATGTTAATTGTCTATGCTTGTTGTGCGATCAACCAGCCTTCATACGATGTTGATAAGGATTCGGGTTGTGGTCTTCAAACATACAATGTTATTATATCAACGGCCAAGCTTTCGACAAGTTTCATTGCCTTCTTCAGGGGATCTACAGAGACATAGGGACATAATCATTTAGATAGTTATAAATTGTATAAATAGTTATAAAATATCAGTTTTTTGTTACTTACAGATACAAAGTCTTATCTTCTAGAAAAAGATAAGGTCTCTCTCAAAAGATCGTAACAATACTTGCGTACATATTTATTTATTTATATATTATAACAGGCTGTGATAACATAGAATTACCAATGTATTAGAAATTTAGATCTTGTTTTAAAAATTGTGGAAAATGATTGTTATCATTAGGTGATAGTGTGGGGTACCTCCCACCTGATAACGTGATAAACACAATTTTCAAGTCAAACGCCTGTGATATTTATGTACCAAAAGGATATTAATTGTTAAGTAATTGTTACTGGTTTAAAAAAAGCCTATATTTAGAGGCTGTTAAGAAGAGGTTTTTATTTATTTATTTATTATATATGTATATAGGTTGTGTATATACATATCGTGTAATGTGCAATGTGTTTAAGTTTTGACTTTGTATGTGTAAGTAACAAAAAACTGATATTTTATAACTATTTATACAATTTATAACTATCTAAATGATTATGTCCCTATGTCTCTGTAGATCCCCTGAAGAAGGCAATAAAATTTGTCGAAAGCTTGGGCGTTGATATAATAACATTGTATGTTTGAACACTACAACCCGAATCCCTATCAACATCGTTAATTGTGTATCATTAACCTTCGAATAACTCAGCATTTCCGTATGTTATATTACTGTATCAGTTTCGTAACATTGCTTGACAAAATCCTTCAAAACCTTCTTCTGAAATATCTTTGAATGTGTCATGGCACCCCATTGATTCGGGTTCATGCGACATTCAATGAGCATGAGCAATGCTGATCGTTTGATCGTGTGAAGTATCGGGTCTTCTTCTGGAACTCAGACTCCCATTAACTTATTACTACAACTATACAATCCGTTCTGTTTGATAGGTATTTTTGAGTTCGAATTGGAATATCCATCTCCTTTATTCACTATGCCGAAGCGGGCGTTTCGCAAGGCAGCATCCTTAGCCCTACTCTCTATTCAGTAATCACTGGAGACTCAAAACAGTACTCCTTACATATGCAGACGATGCCACCATCGTTTCAGCAAACTCAGACTTTATAGTGGCCTTCACAAACCTCCAGTATCTTAAAGTGGATGAAACTCAAAACACTTGATCAAATGCCCTTCGCCCATCGCTGCATCACCTCTTCTCCAATCCCAGCAACCAATTTGGTTAGGTTTTTGAGATTTTACGTAGAAAACGACTTACTTGTAACCCATCTAATGGACGTACGGAAATGATGCTTGTTCAAACTTCCAAACAATCCACATTAGTCTAAAATCCTTCCAAAGATGGCCAAAGTTTCTTACTTTCTACCCAACCTTGCTATCCACGCAGACATGCAAACCTCATTTGTCCTCGAAACCGCAAGAAGTCGGCGGAGAAACCTCTATACAAATTCAAAGAGCCCCTTATTAACACCTTCCATGCCGAACGCGTCAACAACACTGGACCCCTACAAATGTCGAAATCGTTAAGGTTCTATTGATTGATTTCTTCTCGAGGGAAGTAACTAATGCTGTGATAAAGTGTCATTAATGCATTATTTCTCCGCATAATAATAATAATAATTACCTGACCCTGGCAGGGGTCCGTGTATATTCGGGGGAGCCAGCATGGATTCACTAGGTCCTGAAACCTACTGTGGCTTAGCATCTTGCCACAAAATAGGATACATCTCAAAATGGATCGGTAATGACTCCAAAACCTGGTGGAATAATACCACATGCATGAGGCACGCGATGAGATTCATAGAAACGCTATGCACAAAATTTACAAAAGGAATTACTGTTTTAACCATTTTTTATGACATCATATTACCATTTAACATTTTTTTATAATTTAAATAATATACTCTTCTTTTTTCCAGGTAGACGGGTTTCAGGGAAGCCTTGAATATTTAAATTTGGGACGGTTATTTGGTTATAAAAAGATTGCTAATTATTTGGAATAACGAAAGCTGGTTCCAACATTTTCACTTTTTTGCAGGGAACTCGCCTTATTTCTTGCAATTGGACGAGGTTTCAAAAGCATTACAAGGTCAAAAGCAAGACCCTCTCTACGGGCGAGGCACTCCCTTCCATTTACTAGCCTGCTCGTATAACTTCACCCCACCCATACTCTAACACTTGAGTTGAAAGCTCTAGTGAGAAAGCGTTCTATTTATAAAGACCTGGTGGTGAGTGCGAATACTTGAACGTATTGTTTCCAAAGCTAGTTTAAAAATATATACGATCTCGTAATATCAGATGTTCATTCGAAAGTTTAGAAATGTATGTTCAAAAAATATTAATGTTTTCTTAGTATTCTAGCTGAATTACTGATGATGGGGAAACGCCGATAGAGCGTACAAGGAGTTGGTTGTCAAGGATTATAGTAGCAGATCAAAATACAAGATAGACAAAAAAAAACACTGTATAAGGAGACAAAAAAAATCTTCACGCAACCTCCGCAAAGAAGACCTTTGTGAAAAAAAAAATCATTTTCTTTAAAAGCATTAATTTTTAAAATTTGCAACCAAAATTTTCAAATAATAATAGTGGGCATCGGTGGCCAGAACAGTTAAGGTTAACTCCCGGACTCCCAGTTTGATTCTTTCGATTCCTCAACTCCCGGACTCCCAGTTTGATTCTTTCGATTCCTCAACTCCCGGACTCCCAGTTTGATTCTTTCGATTCCTCAACTCCCGTCTATCTAGCCACATTCTTTTTTCTCCTTGGCCGGAGACATATTTTACTGAATGTTCCCAATCCAGAACCTCTCGACCAATTAATAATTAAAGTTTTTTAAATTAATAAATTACCTACTTTTTCCAACTTTTACAATTTTATTTACAATATGCAAAATACCATAGAAGTAATAAATATGTATAAATAAATTCATTCAGTATATTTTCTGTATGGGATGTAAATTAATAAAATAAAATTAATTTTTTTGCCTTTATTTAAAATGTGTATACATTTAAAAAAATTATATTTTATAGCAAATTCATTTACGTATTATCATATTAATCCTTACATGTTTAACGGTCATAATTGACCTTACTAATTATTTCAATTAATCATTCTTTTTAAGTAAGGTCTTGGCTAATCGTCCAAACGCTACTGCCTTTTGATCTGACGGCTTCAAAAAGAAAAAGAGCAAGGTGTGAGATGAAGAAGGAGTGTATGACAAGTGAAAGGAAAAAAAATTATATATATATACGCATAAACATAGATATATATACATATACACACATACGCACACATATGTACCCGAATATAAACACATACATACATGCACACATACACATGTCAATTAAATATCCCAAATGAACAGGTAAATAATTGATATAAATAATTGAACAATTTAAATAAATTAATACTCTAAATAAATGATTTAAATGAATAAATAATTTAAATAAATAGAAGACATTGGCTAATATAGATTTGTAGTTCTTATAACATATTTTGCTTCAACATGACTAGATTGAATAATAATAAGATGTATGCTTGACAATATTGTTTGAAGTGCTTCTTCGGTCCTTAAACTTGTATCATTAGTAACGCTATTTATTATTTTTTCCATTTCGCATAAGACGCTGTTATCTCGGCTGAATTTTTTTTCGTTGGATTCATGAGATTCAGTTGTATTTTTTGATCCGTCTTGTAGATGATGTTTATTTGTGTTGGAACTAGAGGAATTCCTGAACTTTGGTTTAGCCGGAAGTGATAATACTTCACCTTGACCTATATTGCTGCGATTTGATTGAAATTCATCCTTCGATTGAGAAAACTCATAGGGCTTATTTGTCATTTTAATTTTTCTGTTCTTTGTAATGTTAAGGTCCTAATTTTTCTGTCTTTCATTAAAATTGATATGAGCTTTTTGGGGCAAAGAAGGAAATTCTTCATCCATTTCCAATTTATTAAATTCGTCATTATTCATCTAAAAATAAATAAATAAACATAATTAGATTTCAAAGTTTTAACAAACATAATCATGAAACCAAGGTTGTGGCATACATTGATTGTTCATTTAGCTTCTTTGTTCCATTATACATACTGGTGGAAGAAAAAGGACATCACCTTTAAGATATTGGTTTCTTTCACCACGGAACTCGTTACATACACAGGCAAAGGAATATGTATGAACAATGTCGACAGAAACACCCCTTGACGGAGTGTTCTAGCTTCAGGGGTGGGTAGTTGGACTGAGCGCTACTATCACACATGGTCAATTGCTCCCTCCCACCAACAAGCGGCCAAGCGCCGGTATGATCGTGGTAGGTTTGGGCTCCGGTGTACTTATACAGCCAAGGGCGAAGGGCGTAGAGAGAAATCAATAGAAATCATTAAATTTATAAAGAAAAGTAAGTTTGACTGGAGGCCACAATCTTGGTGACGGGATCTGTGATTCTGAGGTAATTCTGTAATTAGTTTTTGACTCCTGAATTATCCAAGTCGGTGATTAAACCTAATGGGTAGACAGTTACATCGTGCTAAATCTGGGAATTTGTTAAATGAGAAAAATAACAAAACGAATACACAGAAAATCCCAGGTTTAATCAACCACTATGCTCCAAGCTTGAAAAGAATAGCCGGCTTATTTTCTATTTGTCATTTCTTCTATACAATAGTGAAAAGTATGTTTTACAAGTTTTTACAAATCACTACCGGAAATTAATTGATAATTCGGATAAAATATAATCTAAACAAACTTGCTGACTGATGGCTTCCTTTGCGATAAAATAAATGAGGTGTTGCGTTTATAACGGGCCCAAACTTTAAGTTCAACTAAGTAACAGAGGACAGTGTGAGGTAGCCTTGATAAAAGCCTAGTCTGCATAATTGAACACATTGAATTGAGCACGCTACCTTTTCTGACGCTCCAATTTGATCTAACTGAAGACGCTAACGAGATAAATAACGACGTTTATTAAGGAAAGCATTGTAGATAGTTTATTTAATAACAAAAAGAAGGGTGTTTTTTTAATCCCAGCTACGGATTAATTTGGTGGAATTATTTACACTTTCTTGTCGAAAGAGACTAATTAATTACAAAAAGGAGAAAAGAGATTTTTTTAGCAACACAAACGATTTTTAAAGTTACCGTCTTAATGCTCTGGGATCTCAAAAAAATGTGTTTGATCGTAATTTGAAAGGCAGACGTATTAAATATTGCATTCACATAAACAAGGCTGTGGGCAGATAAAATGTAAGTAATTTTTAATTAAAACATGATATATTTTGACTAAAAATCACATTTGAGTAAAAAACTTTTATTTGTGGGGGGAATATGGCGAAGGATTTGACACCTAATAAAATCATCCATTGCAGAGAACTATAACAATAAAAACTTAGCGTTTTCGTGTTATAGGAGTACCAGAGTTACGAGTTTGCTTTTCGATGTCAACATCTAAACCAACGGTACCTAAAACTTCAAGACATTTTCCAATAACTCATTACCACATAGAAATACGGAAAAAATAAAAAATATCGAATATATATCTGTCTATCAGCAATACACCAAATAACTATAGAAATAAGGGATTCACTGAACAACCAATAAATAGCATTAGGGACCTTCTTGGACATTGAATGGGAGCATTTGATAAACTCATTTTGAAGTAATGGTTACATCACTCAGACTAGCGAAGAACTGACAAAACCTGCTGCAACCCTAATTACTTTCACCAAGGAAAGAAGCATACAACGGCTACGTTTCTAAAATGAAATGCTGCAGTTGAAAATTGAGCTTCAATACCTAGGAATAATTTTTGATAAGATGTTAACCTGGAACCCTGACCTACAACAAACTATAGATAAAAGTAAAATACCCCTAATGATCAAGTCATGGGGATTAAAACCAAAAATGGTTCATTGTCTATACATGGCAGTAATTAGACCCAAAACAACCTTTGGATCAATAATCTGGTGAACCAAAGCTCAACAAATAGTAGCTACACAATAACTAGGCAGCTTACAAAGATTAGCAAACTTATGAATCACGGGGGCAATGAGAACAAAACCCCTATTAAATGTCATCAACAGTAGTCATTGAATGCATCCAAAATCTCCAAAACCTGTGGACACACAAAAAACTGTTGATATCTTGGGTACCAGGACCCAAAGGAATTTTGGGTAATGAAAAAACACTGGCAGAGGAGGATCTGCATTAGAAACTCTGTTAAACCTACCCTCACTGGAAACATTTATACAAGGAGAGGCTAAGAAAAGCTCATTTAGGCTCCAAAAACAATAAGATTGGATGGGAACTAAACAATTCGGGCACTCAACCATGAATAATAAAATCAGACACCCATTTTTAGAAATGGGGGCTGAATAAACGATCCCGGAAACATTCTTTACAACATCCTATAAAGTCTCAACGGACTATAAAGAAGGGGAAGAATTGAGGAGAGCATCAGATACAATGATATGTTATACGGATGGCTCCAAAACCAACGAAGGGATTGTCGAAGGGACCTACAGTTGATCATTATAGCTGATGTTAACTCACACAATGAGGTATGGAACAGCACAAACACTAACAAAAGAGGTGAGAAGGTTTTAGAATTCTTAATAACTAATGACTTACGTATTATTAAAAAAGGCTTTGAACCAACTTTTGTAACTAACAGACGACAAGAAGTTATTGACATTACTCTTGCTACCCGCTGTATTTCAAACCGGATAGTGAATTGGGCGGTCTCTGAGGAGATATCTATCTCAGACCACCGACACATATACATGGAAATCACACAAGTTGATAAGACATGTAATGTGGGTCGGAACCCCGAAACACGAACTGGGGGAAGTACGGCGAGTTGCTGGAGACAAATACACTAACTACAATGGCTAGCATTAAAAGCACCCAAGACATTGAGCTAACTTCTACGCGAATACAAGAAGCTATAATATACTCATATCATGAAGCCTACCCGCAAACCACCTACAACAACAAGAAAAAATTTGCTGGTGGAATGATAACTTGGCGGCACCAAGAAAGCAAACTAGGAAACTTTGGAATAGAGCGAAAAAAAACGGGGAATACTGAAGAATATAGTAAAAACCTAACAGAATACAATAGGGAGATAAAAAAGGCGAAACAGGAATCGTGGAGGAAATATGGCAAAGAAATCGAAATCATCACTGAGGCAAGTAGACTCCACAAAATCCTCGCAAAAGACCTTATAAACTCCATCGGAACACTAAACAAAACATATGGAAAACATACACAAACCGGAAAGGAAACATTAGAAACCCTAATAAAAACATACTTTCCGGAATCCAAATCTATTGCCAACCTGGAGACAAAGGAGAGCGCTGAACCCGCCAAAGGCCACAAAGCCGGAAGGGAAGATTGGCAAATAGCCAAAACAGTGATCACCTATGACAAGATTGAATGGGCTATAGAAAACTTCAGCCCATTCAAATCTCCAGGAACAGACGGGATATACCCAGTACTACTACAAAAGGTCAAAACTATACTAATCCCCCTACTTGTAAAAATATACAGAAGCTGCCTAGCAATGGGATACATTCCAAGCATATGGAGAACTGTAAAAGTAGTTTTCATTCCTAAAGCTTCTCGGAACAACCACACAGACGCAAAATCGTATAGACTGATTAGTCTAACATCCTTTCTACTCAAAACACTTGAAAGGCAAGTTGAAAAGCATGTAAGGGGCAGTTCTTTAAAAGAAAAACCCCTTCATAAACATCAACAGCCTATCAGAAAGGAAAATCGTGTGAATCAGCACTACATCAACTAACGATAAAAATAGAGGATTCACTGAACAACCAAGAAATAGCATTGTGAACCTTCTTGGACATTGAAGGAGCATTTGACAACACTCCTTTCGAAGCAATGGTTACATCACTCATACAGCGAGGAACAGACGAAACCCGCTGTAGATGGATAGAATCAATGCTAAAAAGCAGGAAAGTGCAGGCCTCCATGTTCCACGAAAAAGCAGAAGCAGTTGGTGGCGAGGGGGTGTCCGAAAGGAGGAATACTCTCATCTCTGTTGTGGAATGTGGTAGTGGACGACCTCATATGCAAACTAAATGAAAGTGGAATATACACCCAAGGCTATGCAGATGACATTTCCATACTAGTCAGGGGAAAATTTGATTCAACATTAATAGAGCTCACCCAAAGAGCACTAAACCTGGTGGAACAGTGGTGTTTAAAACGGGGACTTAAGGTAAACCCCTCAAAAACCACCTTAATTTCTTTCACCAAGAAAAGAAATATAGAAATACAAGGATTACGCTTCTATAAGGAAATGCTGCTTTTAAAAAATGAGGTCATATATCTAGGAATAATCTTTGTTAAGAAATTAACCTGGAATCCTCACCTGCAGCATACTGCAGCAAAAAGTAAAACATTGCTAATGACCACAAGAAGGACCTTAGGCAAATCTTGGGGACTAAAACCTAAAATGGCTTATTGGCTATACATGGCAGTAATAAGACCCAAAATAACCTATGGATCGCTAATCTGGTGGAACAAAGCTCAACAAAAAGTAGCTACCCAAACATTAGACAGCATACAAAGACTAGCAAACCTGTGTATCACAGGGGCGATGAGAACAACCCCTACAAACGCATTAAAAACCTTGCTAAACCTACCTCCACTAGAAATATTCATACAAGGAGAGGCTAGGAATAGCTCATTTAGGCTCCAGAAACAATTAAATTGGAAAGGAACTAAACAATTCGGGCATTCAACCATAATCAAAAAAATCAGACACCCATTATTAGAAATGGGGACTGACTACATGATCCCGGAAACAATCTTCACAACTTCCTATAAAGACTCAACAGCCCATAAAGGAGAGGAAGAACACAGGAGAGCATCAGGTACAATGATATGGTACACAGATGGCTCCAAAACAAAAGAAGGAATCGGATCAGGCACTTTGTACAAGCCCAAAACATGAGCAATCAAACTCATTAGGGAAGTACACTTTGGCCTTTCAAACAGAAATACATGTCATCACCGCTTGTGCCCTAGAAAATTTTAAAAGAGGTTACACTGACAAGAAGATCATGAATTGTGACATCCTTCCCCACCCCTTCGAAATCCAACGTATATAAACACAAAATAGCAAAATCTCACTGGCACTCTCGACACGACACAAGAATGGCACAATTACACAGAAGACAAACACTTTGAGTCAGTAGAAATACTTAGATTGAACATATAAAATATATTTTGCATTGTATAAATTCACTTTTCCACCTCCAAAATGTAATTGTAATATATAAACAATGTTTGTAAACCCCAGGCCCTGAAGATGATCTCAATAAAGATCGAAACGTTGGCACGATAAAGAAAATGTTTTTCTGAAACTTACATCACACCAGACCGCATCTCACGATTTCTAAATAAATATCGATTTACGGTCACTAATCACCACAAGTTTTAATTGTTTTGTCATAGAATTGGATGCATCATTTAAAATCTGAGCATATGTATGTTATAAATAGTAGTGTTTGTGGAGGTCCTTCAATGTTATCTGTATTTAAATTGATTTACACTCTTTATGTAAAGTGTGATTGAGATGAAAAATTTATGTCACGAGTGGGAATAGAAATCACGACCTCCACTCATGGGTATACCGTACACTTTACATAAAAATTTTAAGTCAATTTAAATAATTGTTTTGGTTAAATAGGAGAAGCTACAACATAGATTACCATTGTGATTAGGGATGTGGCCTAAAGAACGTTTCCACTTCTGCCAAAATTTAAGTATTTTTTATTTCTTCTTAATGCTTCTATTTCATAAAACAATACTTTAAAATTAATAATCGGACTTTAATAAATTAACATTTTATATGTTTATCGAGATAGGTCAGTTATTACATTTTTCCAAGTTGGCTGGAGAATTTGTGTTTTACTTTTTCAAAAAAGCAGTTTTTCTCAGTCATGTTTAATTGGTTGGTAAATTTTGATTTTCAATTTTGGTTAGTCGCTTTTTGCCATTTGGATGGCAGGCCTAAAAAAATTGTGAAAAAATCATGCTCGTTTTACAATACACACATGAAAAAGTATTTAAATTCACAGAAATCAGCATGTTTTGAATAAAATCCTCGTGCCGTTTCTCTATATGAGCAAAATATCAAAAATGTATAGAGCATTTTAGGTATAAAGCGTTTTAGTAATAATGTTATATTCTACTGGTAAGCTCATTTATGACTCAGTGACTATCACTGTACTGCTATGTACAAACCAAATTATTGACTTTTTTACTGCCGTGACCGACAATTGGTACAATTTTTGACAACTTTTTTTAAATGTTTGTTCGTCATTTAAATATTGTACCTATATCAAAAATCATACAATTTGTGAGTAATAAAGTTGCTAGCCCTTTATGTTTATGGAAAATTAGGTATTAAATATCCAGTTCACGTGCACCTCTAAATAAGACATATGTAACACAGTATGTTAGGTTATGGCCTATACGTATAAAGCTGATTAGTATTCAACCTGGCTAATATGCATAATTACCAGATTTGTAATATGTAATGCTTAGGAAAGAAAAGGTTCACAAGCATAAGTTGCAACCACTATCGTAAAAAGGTTTTTATTGCTTAAGTTAATAATTAATGCAGAAAAAATTCCACCATTGTTTTAAAGCCGATAGTGAATTTTAATTAATATTAACTTAATATTCTCTTTGGTTTAACACAAAGTCATACATTGTTTTCAAAATTCAAAAGAAGGGTCCGAACATTGTTTTGTATCACCGTAATGTACAAATCACTGGCATACAAAGAAATTGTAAATCTATTTATTATTTATTTAGAAATCCTGAGATGCGGTCTGGTGTGATGTAGATTTCAGAAAAACATTTTCTTTATCGTGCCGACGTTTCGATCTTTATTGAGATCATCTTCAGGGCCTAGGATTTACAAACATTGTTTACATATTACAATTACATTTTGAATTTGAATTGTAATTGTAATATGTAAACAATGTTTGTAAATCCTAGGCCCTGAAGATGATCTCAATAAAGATCGAAACGTCGGCACGATAAAGAAAATGTTTTTCTGAAACCTACATCACACCAGACCGCATCTCACGATTTCTAAATAAATATCGATTAACGGTCACTAATCACCACACATTTCTATTTGTTATAATCAAAATAATGATGTAACCATTAAAATTTAAAAATAATTTAGGCAATAAATGTAATTTTAAATAACTTGATTGGAAGATTTTGACGTCCATTTCAGATGCAATAACCTGAATTTTTATAACAGCCTTTGTAGATCGTTGAGTTCGGTCACGACGAGAAGTTAACAGTCAGGGAATAAGTATGTACCATTTTTCAACGGTAAATTTAATGAGGAGTAATGATGGGAAACACTTGTTCTCTATCTAGGTCTACTCGATCTGCAGAAAACACATCGAGGAGTTCATCTCTCAAAAACAAGAGTAATTCTGAGGACGATATTACACGCTTCCACAGAAGAAGGAAAAAAGTAGTGAAAATATTTTAGTAGGACCTAACATTTTCAATGAAATTGCCATAAAAACAAAAACTCAGCAAAAAAGTGCTTCAACTTTGTTTTCCGACCCGAAAAATCAAAAATTAATATTTGCAAAAAACAATAGTGGAATTTCAAGTGCGTCATGAAATTGAATAAACATGATAATGTAAATGTAGGGAAAACTCATTTAATAGTTTAAAAAATGTAATTATTGCAATATTTGAATGTAGAATTAATGAAAAGAAATATCGTTCTTTTTCCTAGGATAGATAGTTTGTGTGATAGCCTGTGGTGTCATATGCGTGTTGAAACCCTGTCTTAGTAAAATAAACGTTTCTGGCTTCTAAAATTTATCCAGTCATGGGAGCAACGTACAATATAAATGTAGGACAAAAAAAAATTTTTTTCTATCTTTTTTAAGAACTGTAACTTTTGCAATATTGCGAAAGTAGAGTTGATGCTAAAAATACAGTTTTCTTTGTTGATTTGTTTTTGAGAAAGCCAGGAGTGCTACATGTAATTTGACACTCCGTGTACGTATTAAAATAAATTTTTCTGGCTTCTAAACTTTCTCCAGTCTGGGAAATTATATAAAATATAAATGCGGGAAAAATAAAAACAAATGACATAATACGTGTTTAAAAAATTGTAATTATTGCAATATTTCTTTAAAAAAAAGAGAATTCTAAAGAAAATACAGTACTTTTGTCCGTGGTTTGATCAGTTTTGGAGACAGCCATGGGTGCCATATGTTAGGTGAAACCATGCATTTTTATTATACTAGGGGTATTCACGATCTTTGTGTTAACTCTGTTAGTCTGATAGGGACTTTAGATGGAGAAAAATGATGACGTAGACTTGCTAGATCTAACAGGCCAGAGCCAATGTTAGTTGTTTGGTCGAAAATGTAGTCACATTGCTATCCATTAGGGCGTTGGCATGGCATGGCAGCCAAGAATTTAACAGCTGTTTTTTGTTTACACTTATTTTTGTTCTTAAATACGCGTTAATTAAATTAGACCAATACATTTATTTTGTTAATTACTGACATGTCCTTATGCTCTCGTTCATAATAGATACACCCTAAATCCTATAAAGTTGTAGGCTCTTAGATCTTAGGATACAAGTTATGCATGTCGGCACGCATTGAAGCGTGTCATTTGTTAGTACTTTCCATAGATAGTGCATTGATAGCATTTTGAATGAAAGAATTGATTAATTTTCTTTTTTATTAACTTCTGGCATCTTACAATTTAACACAAAAGAACTACCAAATAGTTCTACCAATCGCCAAGCGCAGCATTGCGGAAAAATCTAAACGTTAATTTTATCAGTTATTATTTGTGCGTTGTCGGTTTTTTGTTTTTTGTTAAAAACACTCCATAACAAAAAACGAAAACGTTCAGAAGAACAAAACTTCGCAACCAACACCAGGAAAAAACAAAAAACCGACAACGCACAAATAATAACTGACAATGAAAATAGCCGCCACCAAGACCGACCAACGAGCACGGAGACCACGCCCCCTAACGCAACGCCCCCAGCGACAAGCGACGGACGCAACAATATATAAACCCCACTCAGACTGAATGACANGAAACGTTGGCACGATAAAGAAAATGTTTTTCTGAAACCTACATCACACCCGACCGCATCTCACGATATCTGAATAACTTTTTATTTAATCAAAAGTAAAGTAGATGTTTTCTGACAAAGGAAGATTTTATGAAGTATTTTTAGATTTTAGGTCAAACAGTATTAATTAGACAACGTTCAGGGCGTTCTTGTCTATGGGCCTATGAATAGAGAAAAATATGATATTACATTTTTATTAAAGTATGGATTTTTACCAATGTTGTGCAGTTATTTAAAAGTTATGTATCATCGAATTTGTTCATTTTTTACGCAAGATAAATAAATAATATGCACGATGGTATTAAATGATTTTACCTTTTTAATACTCTAAAATAAGCTTCTAATAAGGCAGGTTGGAAACATTTTTTTTTAAAAATTACATTCGGTTTAAGCATGCTTTAAAACGTTTCAGTAATAATTTTTTGTGCTCTAAGAAAATAAGTTTGATGTATTCGTCTGCGAGTCGGTGTACACATGATGCTGACAACACGGAGGTTTCGCGCCATCTTCATTGTGGTGAAAAAACTTTTGTTTTCTAAAAACATCCACCTTGAATTCGTTTTAAGCAAACTTTAAAACCATTAAATAGTAATTATCATAGCTACAAGAAAATAGACTTTTTTGCATATAGATAGGAACATACACAATAATGTAATAATATTTAATTTTAATAATTTAGCTTATTGAATACTTAATTCAAGGGAGTCATTTCTTGGCTCTTTATAAAGATCGTGTAATAATAACACTTCATAAAGTTTGAATGTATTTATTAGCGTGAATGAGGGCGGGTTTTCAGAGGAATATCGAGTACCCTGAAACCCGCACATTAGGCTAGGTAATGATTGAATGTTTGGGTATGAGAGAGTTTTAGATCCTTTTCACCACGCGTGGAGGGGCTAAAAATGTAGAAATAATGTCCTAGAAATGTTGCCAGAAAGATCGCCAGACCACCTACAGTTCCTTTCTTTAATCGTGAGGTGGAAAAAGAAATACGAGGTGCCGGCATTAGCCCAGGCAGCTAACCGGCCGTAGAGAAAAAAAAAAACTATATAAGAATTGTGCTTGACCACGAGCGGTTATCTTGGTCCCGTGTTCCGATTTATAGAGGAAACTGTTTCACCGTGTCTTGTGTTTTTTGTGCATATTGAGGCTGTATTTGTATTTATTAGCGTGGTTGTGTAGTTTGATAGGGCCGATGGCGGAATATTGAGTAACCCGGTAAGAGGAAAACGAACTTTATAAAAGCATGTACTATTTTGAATAATGTATTTTATAACAAATCCTCTTACATAAATCAACAATCAGTAATTCATTTTATATATTACTAGCTTTATAACCTGGCGTTGTCCAGGGAAAAATAAAAAATGTTATTTAACACATTATTTTAAGTGTACATTTACGAGCACATATAT
>NW_019392653.1:0-266004 GCF_000648675.2 Cimex lectularius
AGGGTGAAGAATCTACTGGAGAAGTTTGTAGCACGAGTAGCAATTCACCCTGTATATATATATATATATATATATATATGTGTGTGGGTGTTTTTCTTTCTCTCTCTTTCTTTCTCTCTCTCTCTCTTTCTCTCTCACGCAATCCCATTTTCTATCTTTATTATGTATTGCTATATATCTATCTTTTTTTTATCTCTCTCTCTCTATGTATCTATCTATCTATCTATCTATCTATCCATCTATTTGTCTATCTCTCTCAGTATTTCAAGATCTTGTGCTCTTTCACTAACTCCTTATAGGTTCCCTATCTTTCTATCTACTTACTTATTTATCCTTTTCTCTCTTTTAAATTCTCTTTCTCTATCTCTCTCTCTCTCTCTCTCTCTCTCTCTCTCTCTCTCTCTCTCTCTCTCTCTCTCTCTCTCTCTCTCTCTCTTCCATCAAATATATTCATACATAGAAACCCGAAACATTCTTAAACCACATCAATATGGCCACAGAAAAGCACACAGCACTGAAACTGCTATGATTATGCTGACGGATGAAATAAGAAAAAATATCGATGATAGCCAGGTGACGGTGATGACACTTGTGGATTTCAGTCATGCATTTAATAGCGTTAATTACGAAATACTGATGGCTATAATGAAGTCAATTAATTTTTCTGATAAGGTGATTAAGTTGTTCCACAGCTATTTAAATAATAGAAAACAGAAAGTTGAAACTGCCGAGGGACGTACGTCTGTTAGTCAAGTAATTAAGCAAGGAGTACCACAGGGGTCAACGCTGTCAGCGCTAATCTTCTCCATTTACATAAACAATAGTAAAGACGCATTTCGAACTTGTAAATTGTGTATATACGCAGTTGATCTAAATGCTTTCGTACAATCTAAAGCACTGAATATAAATGATACCATAGCTAAAGTTAATCAGGACTTACAAAATCTAAACAAGTGGAGTAGAAGGCATTCATTAGTACTAAATCCAAGCAAATGTAAAGCCATATTGATAGGTCATAATAAACTGCTAGGAAAAAATAAATGTAAATTGTATTAGTAAGATCAAAATAGAAGAAAAAGAATTAAAGTTTGAAGAAAAAGTAAAATGCTTAGGTTTAATTATAGAAAAAAATTTAAATTGGAATTTGCAAACATTATCAATCAAAGGTAAGATGTATTCTACAGTTTATAAATTAAAAAAATTATTACAATTTGTAAAATACAATGTCAATGTTAAAAAAAGTTAGTGCAAACCCTAATATTTTCATACATATTGTACGTACTAGCTGCCATGAGCGACTTAAATTGCATGTAAATTTATAGATTACAAGTAGGAGTAAATATGTGCATGAGGTATATTTTAAATCTAAAATATGATGATCGCATACGTGACAAATTTGCGCAGCTAGAAATTTTAAAAATAAAAGATATGTTGGATTATAAAATTCTATGTACCATGTATAAAATAATAAAAACAAAAAAACCCCAGCCTATATATGAGAACATTAGATTCACTTCTGAAATACATAATATTAACACTAGATATAAAGACAGGCATATGTATGTACAAAAATATAGAACAAAAACTTTTAGTAATTCGTTTATAGTACAAGGTACCAAAATGTTCTCTAAACTCCCAAACTGCATGCAAAAATGCAATAAAATAGAAAGTTTTAAAAAACAATTAAAAGCTCGGCTATTTTCAAAGTATGTGTAACGTCAGAAATTTTTTTTTAAATGTTTCTTTTCTCTCTGTTCTTTTATTTTTATTATGTTAATTATTATTGTTAGTTTAATTACTGTTATAAGAGATGTTAAAATTAAAGTGAATTCTATGCTTAATTTAAATCATAATTCTGTCAGACATTTTAATATGCCTCTGTTAATAAGTAGTGTTAAATACCTTGTAAAAGAAAGTTAACTTATTTTACTTTATGCTGAAAAAATTTTATGTTTTATTTTGAAAAGCAAAATTTAATTTACTTAGTTATTGTTATGTTATCTTTCGTTCGCCTTATTATAAATATGTAAACAGATTAGATAATATTATACAATGAATTGGTCAAAGTGTAAAACCAAGGAATATTTTAGTTTTATGTACTTCTAAAAGATTGAGTAGTGTAATTGTAAAAATAAATCTGTATTTCTCTTTAGATGTAACAGAGAGACCAAATCTTGAGAGATTATGTAAATAAAGCGGTATCAATCAATCAATCAATCTCTATCTATCTATCTTTCTATTTTTCTCTCACTATTTTGTTTAAGTAGTGTCATTCACATCTTAAATTGTTTGAGGAATGAAGAATGTATAATTCAGGCCAGATTGAATGTAAAATTATTTTCTTACACAGGTTGTGTGTCTTCATTCATCTCGCTACATCACGGAAGGTCAACTTTTTCCGTCTGTTTCCTTTGGGTGCGGCAATTCCCTGCATTTTCCCTAAGATAGCGAATGGACTGTTGCAACCAAGTGATTTCAGTCCAGTAACCTGATTAAGGAGCCTTTCAGTGGAGATTTATACCCAGAAACATGTATGTTCACCTTCGTGGTGCGAGTCCGGTAGTTGGAGGTCAAATAGGTTAGGAAGTTTATTATAGGCGACAAATAAGCCAAAACAAACGAATGTGTAATTCAACAAATACGTAAGGTCTAATGTGTAAGAGGTGGCTACTCATTTAAAATTAACATCTGCTGGTCGATAACTAACACAACAGGTGCTGGAATATACATACCTTCCCCGTTGGTTACGCAGATAACATTCGTTGATTCAAGGACTAAGCCGGGCAGCAGGAAAAGCGAAGATAATACTTCCGACGAGCTGGCACAAAGGTGACCTTTTCGAGCAATAAAAGTGGCATTCGAAAACTTCTCAGCAGACTAATAGGTAGACTATGAAGCTAGTCATTATTTTTGCTTTGAGGTTGAGAATGGATGGCGCACTTCACAAGACGTGAAGAAAACGCATGGTTTAGTTAAACGTCACTCGTTCGAATAGCCAGCTCCTTCATAGTTTGTAGTGTAAAGAAAGCAAAGTTTTGAAATAAACGAGGAAGTAGGTATTGAAAAAGAAATAAAGTAGGCAAAGGAGGTGGTCATGAAACCTCTGGAAAAATAAATTGAGTCACTGTATTTTTTTGTATTTTAGTTAAAAGTTGAGGGTTTTAACAACTTTATTTTATTGACTCTTTGAAAAGTTGTAAAAGAAAGTGAAAGAAAATCTTTTATTTGCAGGCCAAGATATGAGGGTCAAAGATATCCAACTTTTTAAAAGTTCTCTTTGTCACTTTACTTCTTTATGAAAAATGACGGATAGATAGATAAAGTAGGTTGTCTTTTTCTTTAGATAAAAACTTTTAAGTCGTAATATCGGTGATAAAAGCGAAACAATCTTTGTCTATAAAAGAAGATCATTAACATTTTCTAAACGGGTTAGATATGAGACTGGGAGACGTCTCACTTCCTCATCCTCTCTCTTAGTCTTGTAGGAAAACCCATGCCCGACTTAGAAAGCCAGCCCTCCTGGTGAATAAATCTCAGCCGAGACGGGCATAAATTAAATTTATAATTGCCCCGCCCCTTGTACGTTCGCGCGCAAGTGGATGATGCAGGGGGCAACTTTACCCTTTTAAGCACGTCAAGTTTCCAGCCCTCATACGACACGTATTCATTTATAATAATTATGTTGTTATTACAAAACGGCCGATTGTGATCAACAACAAAAAAAAGTCCTGTCGCGACAAACATATTTTTTTACTCGTTTGAACAATTTTCTCCACCAAGGATGGTTAAATTCAACACTCGACTTTATGACAAACATATGACAAACAGCATAAAAAGAACGAACGACATTGTGAAAAAATAAACAGTTGAAAATGATACACAATGCTCAAAGGTTCTGTCAACAACCATAAACACGAGTATAACAGAAAATAAAGAATGGGAAAAAATTGTTATCGTCATATAATTAAAGCCAATTCTAATTTTCATTTAAAAATGTTTGAACTGTACTTTCTCGTTGTTTTCCTGTGTAACATATTGCAGATATACAGGTGAAAAACCAGATATATATTTCAATAAAACGATATTGGAAACTCCTGCTTTCTCTTTCTCTCACTCCCTCCTTTCTTTCTCTCTCACACTGTCTCTCTCTCTCTTTCTCTCTCTCACTTGAAAACATTGACCACTAAAATAAAGTTATTCGATGTAATTAATGTTTAATAAAATAGAACTAAGTTAACCTTAGAAACCATTGTATTTCACATTAGATGTAAGAATGGTCCTTGAGACCAAATCTTGAATAATACAACGTTCATCATCATCATCATCACTCTCTCTATCTCTCTCTCTCTCTCTCTCTCTCTCTCTCTCTCTCTCTCTCTCACACACAATCCCATTTNTCCCATTTTCTATCTTTATTATCTATTTCTATATATCTATCTATTTTCTCTCTCTCTCTTTCTCTCTCTCACGCAATCCCATTTTCTATCTTTATTATCTATTACTATATATCTATCTGTTTATCTTCCTTTCTCTCTCACTCTCTCTCTCTCTCTCTATCTCTATCTCTCTCTCTCTTTCTCTTTTTCATCATATATATAATATATTTATTTATATAAACATATATAACTTATCTATTCTATTTATCTATCTGTCTGTTTATATCATGTCCACTTTTTCTCTTTACCTCACATTCTTTTATAAATTATTTAACTTAAAAGCGAAAAGTAAAACTTAATTAACCTAATTTTATATTCTCTAAATTACTTCAGATTTTGCATATCCATTCATTCAACCTACTTTTCTATTTATCCATTCCTTTTCATCTATATTTTTATACTATTGATTTATTCATCCACTTTACCAATTTAGTTAGTTCATGAATAACAGTACAGATGTAAGTCAATGTTTTGTTTGTAAGATTGGAAGGGTGTCCTTTATTACAAGTTCCTTCCCTCCTCCAATTGAGGAAGCGTCCCGGATTTTGGTTAGCTGAAGGGGTCTTGTTTTCCACCCGCTTTTCCACACGTCTCATTACAGGCCGGAATGGAATTCCACCCCTATTCTCTATTTTCTCTTATTTCACCGACCATGAATCAATCGGTCAGGTTTTACGATTGGTAAAATTATTGTAAGCACGTTTTATCGGATTATTTATTGCATTTGTGTGTGCGTTGTTTGTAATCAAGTGGATGAAATGCGAGGAGGCTTATTGGTTAAAATAAATTTCTGATAAGACCAAATATTTCATTATTTTTGTTTTATGAAAAAATTTATTTCTTGTCTTTCTGGGAAGGGACTTGATCTAGGGAATGGGCAGAAAAACTTGCCTAAAGTCCCCGCGCTTAACGAGGCCCGTTGGGAGGTCGGCGGTTCCTCTGGGCTCCTTTTTCCACTCCGTTCGACCGGGACGGCGTCCGCCCTGGAGCGGAAAGTCGCCTGTTTCCCGGGGGATTCGGGGACAATTTCACGGGCGGCGCACCGCGATTTTTCGAATGCGATCGCGGACCGATCCGCTCTATCTAACCCGGGGACCTCGTTTATCACGAGCTTCCAATGGAACGAGGGTTTCCATTTTTTAACCCATCCCAGCGGTAGAGATTCATTTACTGTAAATTGATTTACAGCGCAGATTGCCGGCGACGAGAGCTTATCCTATTCTGTCGAATTCTGCTTCGTTCTGATTAACTTTCACAACAGCCAAACTGTTTTTGATTTATTTTTTATAAAAGTTAATAGAGATTTTATCGAGAATCTTGTAAGGGCCTACTCGATAAAATTTGAATGCGCAGTTAAGATAGACCAGTGGGCCATTAAGCTTTTTCTTTCGACAAGGGTGGTGGTTTAATTTTTTGCAGAAACCGTTTCCAGAAGCCTTTTATTGCTGATAAAGAAGGAACGACCAATTGGACCCGTTGCCTGGCACGGGGGGGGGGAGCGGTGGCAATCCCGGCCCAAATTTCCAAGACTACGTCCGGAAGAATAGAAGTTGAGAAGTGTATAAAAAAATGGCACAAAAGGGAAAAGAAGACGGGAAAGGAAACGGCTTTTGAAAAGCGGCTAATAGCCGGCTGACAGGGCCTTTTAACTCTTGAGTCGTTGTGGAAGGGGACAAAACTTCAGAAAATATGTCCCAACAACAATTAAATCTTTGGAAAAAAATTGCCAGGCTTATATATATATATATATAATACCTTACATAAACTTTATATACATATTTATATAAAGTGGAAATTGATTAAATATTAACAAAATCAAATTCCTTTTCATACCGTTAATTTTATCCAATTAGAATAATTTATTATAAACTTATACCATCAAAGAAGGTGGCTATATTCTTGATTTTAAAGTAAATTAAATTAAATATTAAGTAATTGTAAAATACGGTAAGTATTTAGTGCTCAGAAAAGATTTTTTTACGTTTTTAGAGGTTTTTGCATTTTTCTCATTAAAGCCATTTTGAGGACCTATGTTTATAGGAACTTTTTTGTTGAGCATGAAATTTCCTAGAAATCCTCCAAGGTGACTAAGTGTCGAAAATCTCAGGTGATTCTCCTCCCCATATGCAGAAAAAACTTCCTATAAAGGCCTGTCCAAGTCCAAATCCCAACAGTAAAGAAGTAATTTCAGGATTTGGGCTTTTTTTCTATTTTTCGACTTAGGTCTAATAAATTGATTATAAACTTCAGAATTACTGACTGTAGAAAAATATGGTTTGGGCCGCCTGAAAGAGCGTTAAATTTTTTCTAAGGAAACTCATTTACATTGCAGAATTGATGGAAACGTTCTGTAGGAATTTTAAAAAAAAGTCGAAATTTGGAATTTTTTGAAAATGTTGGATTGGTAACTGTTAATAACTACAAACTCCTGGAACTTTTGCTTTATGTTATCAACTGACAACATCCTAAGGTTGGTAATTTAAAATATGTCTTTCTTTCCTAATGAACATCTTTAGCAGCGATTTGATGTGCAGATCTTTTCATCAATTAAGTTTTCTTAGACCAAATTTAACGTTCTTTCTGGCAAAAACCAGTTTTTTCTACAGTCAGTTATTCTTAACTTTATAAGAAATTTATTGGATCTAAGTCAAAAAATAAAAAACACCCGAAACCTGAAATTACTACTTTACCGTTGGGATTTGGACTTGGACAGGCAACTTTTTTTTTTTTTTTTAATTTTTTGTTGCACATGGTGAGTAGAAACACCTCTTGAAATTTTCAACACTCGTCAGTCACCCTGTGTGACTCAGTTTTTTAAATTTTTTACGAGGGTCCACAAGGTTATATCAACCCTCGGGGTGTCGGTGTTTTTGAAAAAATCCCATTTACAAGTATTGCGGGTTCGAACCCAGGACCTTCACCTTACAGTAATGAGCGATGTGTCATTTCATGCTGAACAGAAAAGTTCCTATAAACATAGTGCATAAAATGAAACCTTCTATGAGAAAAATGCAAAAACCTCTAAAAAACCGTGTTTTTTCTAGCTTGTTTCAAGAATTACTCCCAAAAGGTCCATGCCTCAAAAAACCTATTCGAGCATTAGATTCTGAGAAAAATGAGACCGACGGGACGTTTTTATCTTAATCTGTTGACGGGATATGATTTTTTTATATAACCACTTTTTTCGACAAAAAAAAAACCACTTTTTTAAAACTTTTTTTTCAGTGTTAACGCTTCGAAATAAACTTTGTAGGAAATTAAGTTCAAAGTAAAATGGGACCAACGCCACTCGTTCTTTCTTTCAAGGGTTTACTAGTGAGTAAAAAACTGCGAAAATTGGACAAAAATTCTGCCTCCAGTGCGTATGAGATGATGTTGGTCTCATTTTACGTAGAATTTAATTTACTACAACGTTTAGTTCGAAGCGTTACTAATGAAAAAACGTCTGAAAGGTAAATGTTTTTTCCCTCGAAAAAAGTGGTTGTTATATAAAAATCATATAGGCAACAAATTAAGAAAAAACGGGCGGTTGATCTCATTCCGCTCAAAATTTAATGCTCGAATAGGTTTTTTTCGATACGGTTTTGAGACATGGAACCTTTTGGGAGTAATTCTTGAAAAAAAAGAGAAAAAATACAGTTTTTAGAGGTTTTTGCTTTTTTCTCAGATAAGGCTTTATTTGAGGACATATGTTTGTAAGAACTTTTTTGTTCAGCATGAAATATCCTATAAATCGTTAAAGTATTTTTGTTACGTTTGGGCCTACCTGTGTGTGTGTGTGTGTGTGTGTGTGTGTGTGTGTGTTTTGTGTGTGTGTGTGTGTTTTGTGTGTGTGTGTGTGTGTGTGTGTGTGTGTGTGAGAGTGTGTGAGTGTGTGTGTGACATTTCTGAGCAGGCAAATAGTTGATGTCTTTGCAGTGATGCCTCTGAGTTTTTCTTTCGATTTTCTGGTCTTCCACGCATAATTTTGTTATAAACTACAGTTATTTTAATGTCTTGATCTGCTTGCTTATTCTCTGCTTTTATATATATATATATATATACTTGATGTACCGAAGCGTGGTCTATGCACGCCGCCGAGCCCCAAGATTACGCACAAGTCTTAAAAGCTTTTAACATTGTTTTTCCTACGAAGAATATAATGAAAAATTGTTTAAAGCAAAATATAAAAATTCTCAAAACTGTACATTTTGATGTTGTTTAGAGTTGGATTTGTCAAAACCTGGTCAGAAAAACGACAGGGGTTGTAAACGGGGTAAAAAAGTGAAACCAACTTGGTAAAACTAGATCCACTAATAACTTTTCCCTCGTCACAATGGCGTCTACTGAGGTGGAAAATTGCTTTCGCGAAAGATACGTTTTGCAAAGCCGGTTTTAACTAAATCAGCAAAATTGACGCTCCATTAATCTTCTTTGACTTTTTCCGTTTTCCCTTTCTTTTTTTTTCATGATCGTATTTCATTTATTATTTTAAACTTTTAAGAAAACAACTATTTTTAAAAAATGGCACCGAGACTGTCAAAGCCAACTTTAAAGCTTGGTTGTTCAGTACCATTTGAAGAGTGCCAAGAATACCCGGAAAAAACAATTGCAGCAATGACCTATACTTCTTAAGGGAAAGAAGAAGTCAATTGAAATAAACTAAGGAACTAAGTAAAGTAAAAAGAGTCTCTGTTTTGAAAATAAAAAACCTACCTATTTAACCTTCCTAACATTTTCTTATCGTCATCATCATTAATATCACTTGTCCTTTATCGAGGATCATAGAGGGAATTGCAAAGGTGACCCCGGGCCGAAGTTACTAGAGTGGAGGTATTCAGGTGCCATCACTGATTTCCCCACCACCCATAAAATAAGCTGTTCTCTGGGCATGTAAACAGTAAAATATTTGGGTTTGCATTTTGGATTTGGTTTTATATAAACTCAAGTTCGAACATTGTGTAGATATGTAGAGCTGAGCCTACAAGTCTCCCAGTTCCCCGGAAATTCGATTGCAATTTATAAAAGATTACCCGGGTATTGGCAGTCCGGGGGCAGACCGTCCAGCCACCGGAGTCTGGCTCCAGATGCCGTCAATAGCTAGATCAATTCAGTACCCATCGCATGCGGTTCCAAACCCATTCTTTAAAAAATTCTTTCCCATTTACATACCATTCATTCAATTAGAGTTGTACAGTACATTGTAAGATGGAGTATTCCTCCATCACACTACACATTCTCGCTAATAAATACATTCACTTTCAATACGTTCTAGGTACACAAAACTATAACAATAATCGGAGCATAAGATCCAGATATTCACTGCCAAGCACGATTGTCAAATATATGGAACCAATCAATGCACCACATGTAAATATACACATTATGTTAGTAGCTTTGTTTCTTAGTATTGGGCATGGAAACTTTCTGTTTTTTCCATTCACTCTTTGCAATTTTCAAGATAAATATTGGTGGGCGGTATGTTGACGGCAAGTTTTATTGAAAGATTATTTTACCTTGCTCCCGTTTAGTTTGTCTCTGAGTTTTGCTTTAAAATTCTAGCTGCATTGCTCTAAAGAATTTTCAGCTTTTTTCTCTAATAACTAACTTTCAGCCACTATTTATTTAGTACAGTTTATTTTCTTATTGGACAAAAAGTGAAGCTTTTATTTAAAAGCCCCTCCTCTTGTCGAAGAAGTTGGAGTGACGGTAGTACTCCTAGGTAATTTCTTCTTCTGTTTATTTTATCTGCTATTTTATCATTTCATTTATATTTTATTTCAATTTTCCCCGGCCATTTGTGAAAATACGTATTGCAATAGTAACAATTGAAAAAAAAACTTTATTTTTACTTGACAGTTTAAAAATTAATTTTTTAAATATTTTAAAAGTTTAAAAATTGTGTTTTGAGGGTACAAATAAACACATGAAGTATTTACTAATTATAAATATATTTTAATGAAGCATTAAAATTTAAGTATGCGCCATGTTAAATATTTCGTTTCGCTTGTTCTAGAGAAACTTATATATGTTAGTTATGAGGTTCTTAATTTTTTTAAAATGTTTTAATGTAATTTTATTTATGCCTTGTGTAGGACAGTTCGTATGTAGCTATTAAGTCTGGTATTTTGTGATATATCCGCGTTTTTTATTCGTTAACACAATTAATTTATTTTTTCTTTTACTGTTTTTCTGTTATCATTTTCTTTACTGGCTAATACATATGATATTTGTTCATATGTGCATATGTAATAAACAATAAAAACGAGACACCATAGCAAATAAAGAGAGGTAAATATAAGGACAAACAAAGAATAATTAAAGCTTATAGTGGCTATGAAACAAGCGCCATTCTAGATAAACAGCGAAGATAGACGGACCTTAAATAATCAAACTAAATAAGTAAATTTATTCCAAAGCAAATTAAGCAAGGTCTGCTAACAATTTTCGTTTAAAATTGAACCTGGTTTGTTGAGTAAGTAGATCGGTCAAGGATGTGAAATTCCCAGCCCGTTTCAATTGTCCTCACCTATTTTGTCCACCCTTTTTCCCCCTGCAAGTCTATTGGAGGACATCTCGAGGGAAAGTTAAACAAAGCCCAGGCCCAGAAATGCAAATTTGAAAGAGGCAATTAAAAGGGACAATTCTAGGAATTTGAATATCCCCGGGCCTGGGGCGCGGCGCGCAGCTCGTGTGACGGAACGCGTCTATCCACCGTTTTCCAAAGCATCAACTTTTCATCTGTAATTAGGCGGCGACGGCGAATGGCAATTTAATTAAAATGCTAATTGAAAAGTGAAACCAAACACGCCGGCCGAGAGTCTGTGGGCCCGCCGTTTTCCGCTGTTTCACTCTCAGCCCAAGCACCGACTTCATTACAAAACTTGCGTCTTGCAAACCTTAACAGAAGCTTTTAAAAGATAACTGTGTAACACGAAACAAATTCGATCAAAATTATTTATTGATTTATTTTTTAAATATGTGTGTACAAAGTGGTGTAATTTTCAACGCATCAAAGGAACAAAAACAATTTTTTAAGTAAATTTGATACTGAAATTATAATAAACATGAAAAAAGTGGAACTACTCACAAAACTAAACAAAATGAACACAAAAAATATACAAAAACAGAAAAAATAAGAACTACTCACAAAACAAAACAAAAGGCACAAAAAATATACATAAAAAGAAAAAATAGAAACTACTAATAAAACAATCCAAAATGAACAAAAAAATATACATTAAACAGAAAAAACAGGAACTACTATTAGTAGCCATTCCTCTAGAGGGTGGTCTGCTCGTCATAGTCAAAAAGTATTCAGTAACACACTTCATCACAATTTAATATGTATTTAATAAAAATAGACTTGTTATCTAATGGACCGACGTATTAGAGTCCACTAGAGTGGAGCGATTTCTGAAGACATTAAGGCAGGAGCTGGTGTTTCTCAAGGTTCAGTGCTGGGACGGACACCGTTCTTCGTTTACTTGTGTGATATACCAAAGTTCTAGCATGTCCTGTTTGCGGACGACACCGCCTTGTTTTCGACCTCGTAGCGTACCTGCACTATAATTAAGACACTGAACAATACTTTACGAAAATTGGAAAAATACTTTATGAAACTGAAAATAAGAATTAATTAATCTTTATGTAAGATATTGGTTGAAATGAGAAAGTCAGTGTCACAAAAGCTCTCCGTGGCCATTTCATTTGTCACTGTCATTGAAAAATGGCAAAATGGATGGAAAGTCCGAAAGGTAGGTTGAGATGGGGAGTTGGTGAACGGGTGGATCGTGGGTCGTGGGTTCGAATCCCGCTCGTGACACTAACTTTTTCATTTCAACCAATAACTTACATAAAGATTAATTAATTGAAATAAGTTATTTGGTCAATCGGACCATGGATTTAATAAAAAATAATCCTAAAAAATTGCTATTCTTTTTAATAGGTGACGACCTACGGTGATAAAGGCAATGTGATATCTTGGTCCCTCTCGGTTAAATAGTTGGGCTTGACCATTAAGTAATTGATGTAAAAGTAAATTTTACGACACACGTTAATGTACTAGTTGCAAATAGCAAAATAACAGTGAAAATCATGCTTCCTCTACTCTGGAAGGAGTTGGTTTTGAATCTGGCTAATAAATTGCTTATATACAAAATTATTTTAGGTCAACTTGCGAAAGTAACTATAGGAAACTACAAGTTGCTCAGAATAAATTCCTTAGGCTGTGCATTAGATCTCCTTGTTCTACGAAGATTAGGCTTTTGGGTGATATTTGCAGGTTGGACATAATCAAAGGTTTTATTGAAAAAAGCACCATAAATTTTAACCTTGAACACCCTTATCCGATGCAACAAGGGGGGGTGGTAGAGAGAGGTTTATTTTTTCAAACTATGATGACAAAAATTTTAAAAAACCCAAAAACAATCAAATCGTTACATTAAAAAACAAATGAACAAAAAATAATGAAATGATAGTGGAAGAGTATAACCTTTGATTAAAAATAAAGAAGAAAGACAGAAAGAAAAATGGACAGGCTAATTCTGGCCTAATAAAAAAAAGCCATTTTTCATTTTACCCGATCTAGTTTTCCAGTATGTCTCCCCTTATGTATATCAAGTAAAGGAATCCATTAAAGGGAAATTCCAGTAGATTTCATTCAGATTTTTACATAGCATTTGATAGCCTACCCCTTTGGGACGGTATTTGATGGTTTTTCTATATACAGGGTTGACCTTCCTGCCCTTCTTATTACACACTGTCGCCCCCGGCTCAACGGCGCCTTCGGAATAGACTGCCCCCTCCGCCCCCGGATGCAGGATGACGGATGACGGACCCGAAGAATCGCCCGGGGGGTGTTTTGGGAATGACAAATAGTTTCGACTTTCGGCTTCCTCCTCCTCATACATCTAAGTCAACCCGGTTACCTGACCGCCGAGAGATACTCGCCGCAGATTTAGTGGTTTCGGTGACCCTCTGTAGCGAAACGCCTCACACAGCATGCTCATTAATGTAAATCCCCATTGTTCACTATATTTGACCATTCGGACTGTATATTTATTTTATATTAAATATTAATTTTTTATGAATATAGCATATGTAGACAAAATAATTGCCCCAAAATTTTTAGATATTTGACCCTTTGGCTTCCATTCTTACCGCGTTGATTTAATTTGTAAATGTTAAAAAAAAAAGAGTCTTCACTAACTTACAAAACCTACACTTCATAATCATAATTTAATATAGTTATTTTTTATGACAGCATAAAAAGCATAATAAATCATATAGTCACATATTTACCACTTGTTTCTAATTTGTAAGATATTTATTAGAAAGACTATTGATTGCCACAAAGTGGCAAAACATACCGCCCACCATACCTGAAAATTCCGTTTTATACATTTTCAATGAAATTATGTAAATGATTTTAAATTATCTGATAATAAATAATAGTTTTTTTTATAAGAAAATGGCATGTGTCGACAAGCAATTAAGTCGTAAACTTTTGCAAATGGATAATTTACCTTCTTTTAACATATTTTATCGCTTATTGTCATAAAATAGTTTTTAGATTCTTGACTTGAGAAATAGTATTGGTAAATCCACTATTAAGAGTGACGATTCCGTCAGATCAAATCAGCGACGATAGGTTGACCGGATGTCGGTTGTTCTTTACATCCTCTATTTGTCTTAACAATTTATATTCATACGATCTGTAATGAAATAAATGCACTTAGATATACTAATTAAGAATGGCTTCTTCGTATATAAACATTTGAAGATCCTAACCCTCTACGTAAAACTTACCTGTTATGAATGACAAAACATACCGCCCACCATACATGAAAATTCCGTTTTATACATTTGCAATGAAATTTTGTAAATGAGCTACATTATTGGATAATAAATAACAGTTTTTATTAAAAAAATGGCATGTGTTGACAAAGCAATTAATGCATAGATTGACCGGATGTCGATTGATTTTTGTATACTCTATTTGTCTTAAAATTTATATTCATATGATCTGTACTAATTAAGAATTGCTTCTTCTTATATAAACTCCTGGAATCCCTGATCCTTTATGTAAATCTTACCTGTTATGGATGACAAAACATACCGCCCACCATAAAAATTTTACTCATTTAAAATAAGTTTTAATGGTTATGATTATAAGGAAAATCTTGTCGGCAAAACAATAAAGCTTCGTCGTATATACTTGTGAGCTGTATAATGCCCGAAGTCTTGCTTTCTTATTGCTAATTTATCCAAGAATTTCATTATCCTCTTGGAGGAGATCGCAACTTGGGATTATTCAGGAAAAGCTGCGATCCATTTCCAGTTGATTAAAGTTTAAAGACAGGCTTCATAATCCAGGGGCCAGGAAGTACCGCCCGACCAAGTAGGCTGATAGATTGAAGTACAGGTCGAAGTATTAATTAATTTTTAAGCCTCTGAACGTCTTATCCCTTAAGAAGGCACAAAGGAAGAAGCCTACCTCCTGGAAAATCCTCATGGATAAAATAAGAAACACAAAATGGAAAATGCACGTTTTAAATCGTCCCTTTTTCCTCGGCTAATCTCAGATGTAAAAGGGGACAAAAGAAGCTAATAAATCCGAGACGGTGGGATTTCTGGGCGAGATTGATTCCTTTGCCTTATGTCGAAAGGATTTCCAAGGATCACTGGTCAGCCGTTACCAAAGGACTTCGCCTCGTCCTTCTATCCTCTTAGAAGGTACCGACTCGGAATCTCTGGAGCAAACGTTCCCTTAAACTACTGATTATTTCAAAACAGGATTACACGATCAGCCGTTGAACGATTAATGGGAGTAATAAATAAAAACATCATTACATACAGAAATATACAATATTGTAAATGATTATTCGGAGACCGTGAGGTGCGGTCTGGTATGACGTAGGTTTCACAATAACATTTTCTTTATCGTGCCAACGTTTCGAACTTTATTGAGATCATTTTCAGGGCCTGGGATTTATAAACATTGTTTGAATTTTACAAATACATGTAGGATGTAAAAAACAATATTATGAATTTATACAATACTAGAAATTTTTGACAAAAAATGAACGTATACAATGACAGAAAATTTTAGATTAAAACAAAGAATGAATTTATACAATGTAGAATCTTCTTAAATCTAAAATTTTAGCATTGTAAACATTCATTCTTTTTTTAATCTAAAATTTCTAGAATTGTATAAATTCCTTCTTTTTTTAATCTAAAATTTTTAGCATTGTATAAATTCATTCCATTTTTTAATCTAAAATTTTCTAGCATTGTATACATTTATTCTTCTTTTTAATCTAAAATTTCTAGCATTGTACAAATTCATTCCATTTTTTAAATCTAAAATGTTATAGCATTGTATACGTTCATTTTTTTGTCTAAAATTTCTAGTATTGTATAAATTCATAATATTGCTTTTTACATCCTACATATATTTGAAAACTTCAATTCCCAGGCCCTAAAGATGATCTCAATAAAGATCAAAACGTTGGCATGATAAAGAAAATGTTTTTTCTAAAACCTACTTCAAACCAGACCGCAACTCACGATCTCCGAATAATCATTGACTAAAGGTCAGTAAACACCATAAATATTGTAAATACTGAAAAAACGTGAAAGGTTTTAAAGAGCAAATGTATTAAAAATTAATATGTAAAGATTGGTTGAGTTGAAAAATTAGTGTCACGAGCGGGTTTCGAACCCACGTCCTCCATTAAAGTGCCACGGCGATTATACCACATGAATCATCGTGACGTCCACAGAGACACCAATTAAATATCTCATCTCCTTTTTTTAATGAATTAATTTTTTTATTATTTTTTTGTGTGCATTAATGTTAAATTTGGCCTTTTGACTAACCTTCTTTCATTATTCTATTTTTGAGAAAAACTACTTCATTGTTCTAGACGAGTCTTTGTTAACTAGCTTATTCCATTTTGTAGGTTTTGGAAGAAATATCAGTCCTGAGGAGGAAGTTTTAATATTTGGGTTTTTCGTGTAATTCTTTACTTTGGACTTCGTACATTTCTACTTAACTACTAAGAACCGTCTTAAATTAGTTCATACTTGAAAAACTTGAAGAATCGTTCTATTTGATTATTTGATTAGGTTTTATAGTTCAGATATAGATGTGTCTATCAGTAAATATATTAAAATAACATGTGCTTTTTAGTTTGTCCTATTGACAAAAGTAATTATTTTAATTATTATGCAAAGTTTGAGATTATGAATATTTGTAAAAGAGAGGGAAAGGGAAAAAAGTTGTAGGCTAAGAAGATTACTTGTGTCTCGCTCGCAGAAGTCACGATGACTCAAGTGGCAAAAGCGGCCGGTCGTGGGTTCAAGCCCCGCTTGTGACACTAATTTTTCAACTCAACCAAACTTCGTGTAATAATTAAAGTAATTACTTTAGTTAAGTGTAAAATTTACAAAAAATACAATAAATTTTCAGATAACAAAATATAAGAAAAGGCAGATTTATTCATTTGAGTTATTTTCCATAATACTACCCTTTGTAATTTTTATATTGTTTTTCTTAGGAGCAGACATGTTTCTGCATAGCTGAATATTCTCAAAGTGGAAGGTTTTTTTTAAACCTTTTCTTATTAAGAAATTACGGAAATAATAGAGGTTAGCGTCTCCATCCCGAGCAATGTATAAAGTACGTAATAACAGCATTAAAAAGCACTTAAAGCGGCTAAGTTTCTCGCTTAAAAGGGTGACAACGTTCCATTCTGGGTCAGCTTCTTTTATTTTATTGTAAAGTCACTCCTGGCCCGTATAAACATCCAATTTGAGGAAAAGCCTGCGGATTGGTTTTTGTCACGCGTGAAAAGCCAATTTTCAAAGTGGAACGACAAGAAAAAAAACTGAAAGAACAAGAAAAATAATTAAAAAGTCAAAACAGATTATTTGAATGTTCATTATGTCATGTATGCTGCAATATGAACAATCAATCTGCTCCGTTTGTTTTCTCATCAATTGAATTCTTTATGTTAATGAAAATGTTATTTGTATCATTATTAGAATTGTTCTAGTGACAATCACACACCTAAAACCAAGTCTAATTAGGTCAGAGTTGTTCGTTCTTTCCTTTGTCGGTGTGATTTATGCGGTAGCTGTTAGCGCTGATAAATTAATAACTTGACAAACCGGTACCTGATGGATGTACGTGTCGTCTCGCCGACGATCTTTTGTATAATTAATTCAATGCGGTGTAGACTAGTTGTCATTCACAGGTGAAATAGTTTTTGTCGTTTTTATGAGCGACATGATGAATCGCTCGTTTCAGATCAGGAAGTCTCTTTCGTGTAAAATCATGTTAATTTGGCCTCTAGACAAACCCTCTTCAATTATTTTATTCTTGAGTGAAATTATGTCATTGTTGTAAATAAGTTTTTTTATTAGATTTTATGGTTGTTATGAGAAATATCAGTGCTAACAAGTACGGTTTAATGTTTGCTTTATCCTTGTTCTTATTTTGTTTTCTTTTGACATTCTACATGCCTTACCTATTTCAAACAGTCTTAAATTAGTTCATTCTTGTAGATTTCTTACACTTGATTGGTTTATTACTTTTCATAGATCGGGTGAGACATATTAGTGATGATGAACTGATAGTAGGGTCAATTCCCACTTATCCACTTGAAACCATCTCAAATTAGTTCATTGAACTAGCCACGCCCTTGTTGGTGATTTTGTCTGTTTTTATACCTTATGTGAGAGATATCAGTGCCGATCGACTAGTAACTGAGTATGAGGACTGCATATGTTCTGCAGTTGATACATTATCAGCCCTACTTACTTAAAAACAACTGAAATTAGTTCATGGTTCTAAACAAGTTTGTTTTAGATGTTTTTATTAGTTTTTATAGTTTATGTCTCACATATCTAGACACATTCAAGAAAAGAAGGTGCAGTTGGACATTTTGTCGAACGAATATGCTTGTTTTTTACATTGGTTCCTTCCAACCTGCTCACCTAAAACCAAGTAAAATTAGTTCATTGTAGTAAAAAATGTAATCAGCGTTTATTTTATCGATCTTCTAAGCTTTATGCAAAGCTGACATTGCCAATAAACTATTAGTTAGGGCACAGCCAAATTTCCTTGTTTTTACATTTGTTCTTGCCAACCTGCTCATGTAAAAGCAGGTAAAATTAGTTCATTACAGTAAAAATGTAATCATCGACTATTTTCTTTTCTTTTAAGCTTTATGCAATAGCTGACATTGCTAATAAACTATTAGTTAGGCCCCACCCAAATTTCCTTGTTTTTATATTGGTTCCTTCCAACCTGCTCATGTAAAAGCAGGTAAAATTAGTTCATTACAGTAAAAATGTAATCATCGACTATTTTCTTTTCTTTTAAGCTTTATGCAATAGCTGACATTGATAATAAACTATTAGTTAGGTCACACCCAAATTTCCTTGTTTTTAGATTTGTTCTTGCCAACCTGCTCGCCTAAAACCAAGTAAAATTAGTTCATTGTAGTAAAAATGTAATCATCGACTATTTTATTGATCTTTAAAGCTTTATGGAAAGCTGACATTGCCAATAAACTATTAGTTAGGCCACACCCAAGTTTCCTTGTTTTTAGATTTGTTCTTGCCAACCTGCTCGCCTAAAACCAAGTAAAATTAGTTCATTGTAGTAAAACTGTAATCATCGACTATTTTCTTTTCTTTTAAGCATTATGCAATAGCTGATATTGCTAATAAACTATTAGTTAGGTCACACCCAAATTTCCTTGTTTTTAGATGTTCTTGCCAATCTGCTCACGTAAAACCAAGTAAAATTAGTTCATTGTTCTAAAAACTTAATAATTGACAGTGGCTTTAATTTTTATGTTTTACACGATAGTCTCGTGATAAACCAAGTTAAATTAAATCACTGTTCTAAAAATTATATCATTCACTACTACATAAACGTTTTAGGAGTTACGCAATAGCTATCTTAACTAATCAACTATTAGCTATGTCCCATTTAGGTCTTTTGGATTTTACGTTTGCTCGTTCCTACCTACCAATGAAACGCTTAAATCAGTTAATTGTTCAAAAAATTTAATAAATGATTCTTCTTTTAATTTTTACGATTTCTGCAGTAGCTGTCATTCCAGCTAACGTTTGGTTAGATCCTACCAAGATTTTTTTTATGATTACTTTTTGTCTTACCAACATGATCAGGTAAAACCAAGTTAAATTAAATCATTGGCCTAAAAAATCTAACTTTGACTATTGTACAAATTTTTTATGAGTTACCCAATAGCTGTCATAAATAATCCATTATTATATAGGTCCAAATCTAGATCTTTTTGGTTTTACTTATGGTTCTTCCTACTTATTTACGATAAAACAATTTAAATTAATCCATTGTTCCTAATAACCGCACGACGATCATTTCTTTCATTTTGTTGTTTATGTAATGTTATAGTATGATTATTAATTTCTTTGAGTATTTTTGTGTAAATTCCTTTTTGTGCATTTTTCTAAGAAACTGAATTACCATTAGTTAGTTTATTAGCAATTTTTCTGCGTGGTGGGTAGTTAGTTTGTTTAGCAAGTTTAGTTTTGCTTGTTGTCTCGGTGCATCATCACGGTTTTGCATAACGTCTTGTATAATTTTTTTTTTTTAAAGCCCTCTATTAATTTTTCACATATCCTTCTGTGGTCATGGACAAATGTTTGTGATTATTATTCATTGAAAACATTGTTGGTAGTTCATATTTAATTGTATTCTGTCATTATCTTTTAGATAAAATGCACTTTGGTTAGCAGCAGTATACACAGAGTTGATATGCATGATTGTTAAGACTGAAGAGCATAAAAACATGTTGACTGTATATGCCATTTAATACACAAGCGATGTTGTGTTCACCGCAAAACGTCTAAACAGGCAAAAAAAGTTCACCCCTACTGAGTTTTAAACATAATTTTAAACGTACTTTACTCCTTGTTAACACGACAGAGCGGAAAGGGCTCGTTTAGTTGCGGTAAAGTTGAATTATTGCCCGACTGCGAGAAAAATTATGGCGTTGATGTACTGGTTACCGTTTATGCAAAGTCGAATTCGGCCGACAAACCTAAAAAAAGTCGCAATTTCCACGCCATTTTTGTTCGGTTTTCAGTCCTAATTCCGAAATCTGGAATATTTCTCTTTGTAAAGATAGAAGCGATATATCAAGTTTGATAAAGTGTCGTTAAGGAGGTCATTGTTCCCAGAGTGCCATCGGACATATATACGGCCGAGGGGCAATGTATTTACGGCGCAGGTGGTTTCTATAAGCGCACCAAGACGGATTTAATACTTAGCTCGCGCTGGGGAAAAGATTAAGTATCCGCCCTCACCTGATGGTTTCCAGCCGATTTGTAACGTTTTTCCTCGGGATAACTTACCTGCTCTGTTGGCGTATCAACTCCCTTCCAGGTGGTTTGAACGTAGTTATGGTTGAGTTAGTATGTCGACCAATCAACAAAATAGCAAAAAAGGAAAAAAATACATAGAGGATTCACCAAAAATGAATCGTACATGTCGTTATGTAAATGAGTGATGATGTAACAGCCAATAAGAAAACGGAGCGTAGTATTGACTATATAACTCACTTCAATAAACAAAAATTTAGATAATGAGCAAATGTATGGATTGTTTTGCAAACTGCAAACTATGTTCGTAGTTACCATATTCTTTTATTCTCATTTCGCTTGTTATTCCTTCTAATTTATTTTTTGGTCTTGCAGCCGAGTTACATTCGACGTAGCCTTGGGTGTTAAAATAACCGACACTCTCGCCGTCCTCCGTCAACCTCAGACCAATAGTTAAACAAAAAACATGGATTCAATAAAAAATATAACTTCATTCATACTGGCCTAAAGTTTTGGAAATTTTTCGGGATAATTAGTGAAGACGCGTTAGTCTGGCTAATGGCCTAATTGTAAATTATATTAAGTAGAAAAATGACAGAATGATTTTACCGAAATGCACTAAAAAAAAAATAATAAGTACAATATCGTATAAACAATAAAACTAATGAAATTCTATACAGATTTGATAAAAACAATGAATTAATTTAACATTTTTTTGGGTATAATTGTGAAGGAACCAAAGTCAAAACATCTGAAATTTAATCGACAGTTGATTAGAAGTAACAGCTATTGCATGTATCATAAAAATTAGTACAATATTCAATCATTAATTTTTTAAAACAATGAACAAATTAAACTTGGTCCCATCCTGGGTAAGTCGGAATGAACATTAGGTAAACATGATATGACCTAACTAAAAGTTGATAAGCAATGACAGCTATCCTATAGATAATAAAAAATATTGAAATACGTAAATGTTACTCTTTTAGAAGAATGGACTGATTTAAAGTAATTTTACATAAGCAGGTGTTAAGGAACAAAAGTAAAATAAAAACTTTCTCGGTCAGTCGGACCTCTTCCTGGTCTTTTGTAACTCCTATTCTAATAACTTGACGTTTTCATCTGCTTTTTATTACAAACACCCTCTCCTAACAATAATAATCTACGTTACCTAACATATACACAGGTTATTTGGAGATCGTGAGATGCGGTCTGGTGTGAGATAGGTTTTAGAAAAATATTTCCTTTATCGTGCCAACGTTTCGATCTTTATTGAGATCATCTTCAGGGCTCAAAGTGTTTGTTTTCCCTGTAGATGTATCATTCTTGGGTGTCTTGAATTATCTCAACACGAAACACAAGAATGACACATCTACACGGAAAACAAACAGTTTGAGCCCTGAAGATGATCTGAATAAAGATCGAAACGTTGGCACGATAAAGAAAATGTTTTTCTAATACCAACCTCACACCAGACAGCATCTCACGATCTCCGAATAATAATTAATTTAAAATTTTCCTGTACAAATTAGGAAGGAACCGAAGTCAAAACCGAAGTCAAAACATCTGGAATTTAACCAACAGTTGATTAGATATAACAGATATTGCATATATCATAGAAATTAGTAAAATAGTTAATGATCAATTTTTTATGATGAATGAGCTAATTAAACTTGGTCTTACCTTGTGTAAGTCGGAATGAATAGAAGATAAACTAGATCGGATTGTGACCTAACTAAAAGTTGATAAGCAATGACAGCTATCGTATAGATAATAAAAAATATTCAAATACTCAAATGTTACTCTTTTAGAAGAATGGACTAATTTAAAGTAATTTTACATAAGCAGGCATTAAGGAACAAAACTAAAATCAAAACTTTCTCGGTGAAACAACACCAATAGGTGATTAACAATGGAAGTAATCGTACTATCCATAAAAATTAAGAAGAAAAAGATTAAATGTATAGAACAATGAACTAATTTTACTTGCTTGTACCTATTACTTTTACCTACATTTTTTTAACTTGGTAAGAAAAAAGTAATAACAAACAGATCATAGTGCGACATAATCTACTGGTAACTAGCATTTCAGCCATTGTATAAATCTTTAAAAAAGTAATAAAATAATCAGTGATTAATTTATTAAAACAATGAACTAATTTTAGTTGGTTTCTTACGAGCAGGTTGGAAGTAGTCAATGTAAACAAATGGATACTTTGGATGTGACCTAGCGAACAGTTGATTATAATGACAGTTACTGCATAAGTAATAAAACTTAAAAAGTAGTCACTATTTACATTTTTAGAACAATGAACTAAATTTATTTGGTTTTACAGGGGGTGGTTGGAGGGAACACGGGTGGGTCGTATACTAATTTATTATAATAACACTCATATAATTATATTAATTACAAATATTTCAAAATAGTATAATAATAATTTATTAACAATGTCAGCTAATGCATAAATCATAAAAGATCAAATAAACAGTGGATTATTACATTTTTACAACAATGAACTAATTTAGGTGTTTTTACGTGAGAAGGTTGAATGGAAAATATGTAAAAACAAATATACTTGGGTGTGTCGTAACCAATAGTTCATTAGAAGTAAATAACAAAAGAAGAAATTGTTCTCATTATTAGAAAGTATTTGATGTGATTGATATTAGCTTTAAAATGAAAATAATATATCAAAAAAGCCTTATTCCTAATTTTTGTATATATAACTACTAGAAAGATTAGAACAAGAGGTATTTATTTTATTATGTTATGCATCATAGATTATTATATGTAGTATAATAAACCGTAGTAATGACATTATGTAATATATATTTATGAAACTGCGCGAATCAAATTCATTTCCCTTCCTTTTTCCTCCTCATGTCATTTCACGTGATTACAATTTTGTATTAGCTTCCCTCGTTTCAATGTACACTCCGTTTTTCAGAATTCTCCATATGTAAAAGTTTAATGGGTTGAAATCAGGGCTCGACGAAAATAATATCTCCAATTTTTGTTACCAACTAAAAATTTGTTAAAAATATGACATGTACGATGCGCTTGGCTTGCTGCTCTCCTTGGGTTTGATACTCGTTTTTCAACATTGCAAAGAAGATGTCCCCTTCTTTGCAATGTTGAAAAGAAAAGCTCTAAAAAATGTAAACGGGAGTATCTCCATGAAATACTTGTAAAATAAGGCAAATTTGGTGAAATCCCAGAATAGTTTGATGGAAAAACTATTGCACGAGCTACAATTGAGTATGTAAAAAAAAATAGCCAAGACCTTGCCATAGAAAGAATAATTAATTGAAAGAAGTAACTTGGTTGACCACTAAAACGTAAGTGGATTAATATTTAATAAGTAAAAAGAAGTGTCACTTCACTAAACAGCTCCCTGTGGCCACTTCATAATTAGTTGAAAATCGAATCCTGATTACACGACATTTGAAAATGGCAAAAAGAGTGAAAATTCGAAAGTTTGTTGGTCGAGATGGAGAGTTGGTGTTCGAGAGGATCGAAGTCACGATAGCTCAAGTGGTAGAGCAGCGGCGTATCAAGCGGAAGGTCGTGGGTTCGAATCTCATTCGTGACACTGACTTTTTTTATCTCAACCATGACCTTACATAGAAAGAATTATTAATCGAAAATAACTTGGTAAATTGACCAATAAAATGTAAATGGATAAATATTTTTTAAAAATCTTGGGTTTTTTTTTATCTACTACTGTGTATAAGGAACTATTTTTCAACGAAAATGTTGTTATCTTATGAAAAATTTATTATGTTGTGCGCAAATAAAGGTCAAATTTGAATTTTAATGACGGTAAAGTTGAGAAATTACGTTTTTATGTTTAAAAAAATCTGAGTTTAGAATAAAATCAAAAAAGTGTTAATATCTCAGGAAAGGTCAAGATAAAAACCTCGTTCTCGTGGCATTGGCCTTTTATTTAGTGAATCTATCATGGCAGTATTGACATTTAACCCTGTGACACCCTGTATACTGAATGATATATAATTATCCCCTTCTATATAAATCCGAAAGGATAATCAGGCCGGACCTTTACCCATGAGGTTTTTTGTCATATAATTTTAATTTTAAAGGTAATATCAATCACATCAAATACTTTGTAGTAATGAGTACAATTTTTCTTTTCTTATTTATTGCTAATGAACAATTGGTGACGATTCACCCAAGTATGGTTGGTTTTACATATTTTCCATTCAACCTTCTCACGTAAAAACACCTAAATTAGTTCATTGTTGTAAAAATGTAATAATCCACTGTTTATTTGATCTTTTATGATTTATGCATTAGCTGACATTGTTAATAAATTATTATTATACTATTTTGAAATATTTGTAATTAATATAATTATATGAGTGTTATTATAATAAATTAGTATACGACCCACCCGTGTTCCCTCCAACCTCCCCCTGTAAAAGTAAATAAATTTAGTTCATTGTTCTAAAAATGTAAATAGAGACTACTTTTTAAGTTTTATTACTTATGCAGTAACTGTCATTGTAATCAACCGTTGGCTAGGTCACATCCAAAGTATCCATTTGTTTACATTGATTACTTCCAACCTGCTCGTAAGAAACCAACTAAAATTAGTTCATTGTTTTAATAAATTAATCACTGATTATTTTATAATTTTTTTTAATGATTTATACAATGGCTGAAATGCTAGTTACCAGTAGATTATGTCGCACTATGATCTGTTTGTTATTACTTTTTTCTTACCAAGTTAAAAAAAGTAGGTAAAATTAGTAGGTACAAGCAAGTAAA
The DNA here is from genome assembly GCF_000648675.2 of Cimex lectularius. Classification (NCBI taxonomy): domain Eukaryota; kingdom Metazoa; phylum Arthropoda; class Insecta; order Hemiptera; family Cimicidae; genus Cimex; species Cimex lectularius. The sequence goes on from NW_019392653.1 coordinate 25,591, forward strand.
ATTAGTTCATTGTTGTATACATTTAATCTTTTTCTTGTTAATTTTTATGGATTATACGATTATTTCTATTGTTAATCACCTATTGGTGTTGTTTCACCGAGAAAGTTTTGATTTTGCTTTTGTTCCTTAACACCTGCTTATGTAAAATTACTTTAAATTAGTCCATTCTTCTAAAAGAGTAACATTTGAGTATTTGAATTTTATTACTATCTATAGAATAGCTGTCATTGCTTATCAATTTTCAGTTAGGTCACAATCCGATCTAGTTTATCTTTTATTCATTCCGACTTATACAAGGTAGGACCAAGTTTAATTAGTTCATTCATCATAAAAAATTGATCATTGACTATTTTACTAATTTTTATGATATATGCAGTAGCTGTTATATCTAATCAACTGTCGGTTAAATTCCAGATGTTTTGACTTCTGTTCCTTCCTAATTTATACACGAAAATTTTAAATTAATTATTATTCTGAGATCGTGAGATGCTGTCTGGTGTGAGGTAGGTTTTAGAAAAACATTTTGTTTATCGTGCCAACGTTTCGATTTTTATTGAGATCATCTTCAGGGCTCAAAGTGTTTGTTTTCCCTGTAGATGTGTCATTCTTGTGTTTCGTGTTGAGAGAACACAAGACACCCAAGAATAATCCATCTACAGAGAAAACAAACACTTTGAGCCCTGAAGATGATCTCAATAAAGGTCGAAACGTTGGCACGATAAAGAAAATGTTTTTCTAAAACCTACCTCACATCAGACCGCATCTCACGATCTCCAAATAGCCTGTGTATAAGTTAGGTAACGTAGATTATTACTGTTACGAGAGGGTGTTTGTAATAAAAGGCAGATGTAAACGTCAAGTTATTAGAATAGGAGTTATAAAAGACCAGGAAGAGGTCCGACTGCTTTTGTAACCCCTTGTGTGATTTTTAGCCTGCCGAGTACCCCGCGAGCGCCCCTTCCCAACCCTTAATTACCATGATAATGCACTGATACGGGGTAACGGCACAACCATCCCGTTTCATTACCGGGGCAATGGAAGTGCCTTTAATCACACACGCCAACGCGGCAACGACCCGTTACTCCACCCCCGTAGCACCGAGGACGAGCCAGATTTTATATAATATAGGGATGAGATCGAGCCGATCGGACGGATAACTGGAAATTGCGGGATAGGCGGAATTATCGTCGGACGCGTCTGTCTAAATGATTTCTGTTTAACGTCCCGTTTATCACGAGGGCTCAATTTACAGCAGTCCATAGGACATCAGATTTGATCCGGTTGAAACACGTTTCTCCTCTTTTGCTATTTATGTTTAACGCCATAGCGACGATGTACCTGATGTAAAATGTCCAAATGACATTTCCCTTACCGACTCCAAACTATGTTTAATTTTAAAATATTAAAACAACATTCATTCATTATGAATAGAGAAAATGAGTAAGCGATGTGCTGACTGACTAATAGAAAAGATAACAACTGCGCAAAAATGAATAGTATTTACGTTCCCTAGCATTTTCATTTTATTTTTATTACAAATTGCATTAAAATTAATTAGAAATTATTACGCTTTTTACTGAAGGCAAATTTAATTAAGAGATTTTGAAAAATAAAATGTTTTAATTCCATAACCTTGTTTATTGAGCACAATAATTTTTTAAACAATTATTACTGTGTATAAATGTCCTTTGATAGCTAAAACTTGTATGCACATTTTGGGTATACTGTTAATAAGTTTTATTAGGTTTCGAGGTCCGCTTGTCCAAATAAATGCTTTTCAATTCATTAAGGTTTTGGTTGAGATAAAAAGTCAGTGTCACAAGCGGGATTCGAACCCACGACCCTCGGCTAAATACGCCGCTGCTCTACCACTTGAGCTATTTGAAGGGTTGTTATACTAAGGCGCTGGAGACAACACTTCCGCAATACCCTGATGTCGTGCGGGTTTAGTCTATATGACAACTCGGCCAATACTAGTCTTAAACCGTGTCAACGTTTCGATCTTTATTGAGATCATCTTCAGGGCTCAAAGTTTTTGTCTTCTGTGTAATTGTGCCATTCTTGCGTGTCGTGTCGAGAGTGCCAGTCGTGTTGGAATGTTATACTAAGGCGCTGGAGACAACACTTCCGTAATACCCTGATGTCGTGCGGGTTTAGTCTATTGACAACTCGGTCAATACTAGTCTTAAACCGTGTCAACGTTTCGATCTTTATTGAGATCATCTTCAGGGCCTGGGTTTTATAAACATTGTTTAAATTTTGCAAATGTGTAGGAAATTTTTTTTCTGAAACCTTCGTCACAACAGACCGCATCTCACGACCTCCAAATAATCATCAAGTAACGGACACTAACATCACACACTAGTCTTAAAGGCTTGAAAAACAAAAGATCAATTATAATCGTACATAAAGTTAGGAAACATCCCACAATATTGTTAATACACACACAACACCACAAAATACAAAATACATCGTGATAGATTCGGTAAAATTATATCAGATTGGTTAAAAATCTGAGATCGCTGTTGTCCGGCTTTGTCGTTAATATCTGACATAGGTCAATTTATACAGTCAATTTATATCTACATTTATATACCTGGGGTTAGGATCAAATTTACAGAATAATGCATGTAAGAAGAAACTCGGAATAAATTATAGCCTGCGTTAAAACGATCTGAATTTTCACAATATAATTTATATTGCTCTATTTATTTTTATTTCTCATTTTATTAACAGTTTATACATGCGTCCGGCAAAAAGGATGTCAATATTTAAGGATTTATCCTGCATGAAAAATTGAGCTAAAATATCCCAACTGTCTAAAGTCTTATCGTCAAATGTCCTTGAGATATTTCATTTTTCATGATACTTCAACCTTTCATAACTTTAGTCCATAACGTCACCTATATCTCATGAAATCTCATAAAAAAATCATCCAATTGAAAATTTGACTAAATAAATGGAATAAACATAAAAAATTACATAAAATTCTTCTTGTTTGTAACCCCAGGCAAAGAAAATACAAAATTATTTAGAAAATAATCTTTTACCAGATTCTAAACTTAGAAGCATTTCTCGGTCCTGTAAATACAAACAAATATGGCTATTACAAACAAATATCCCATAAAAATAAAATGTAATTACATTTACTTTATTTTTCTTAAATTAACTAATGATTTTTAAACAATTTGTTATCGAAAAAACCAAATATCTGTAGCAATTAAAGGTTAATTCAACACTGGTCAAACTAACCTTTGAAAAATGAATGATTATTTGTAGGTCATAAGTAAGTGTTCTGTAAGCGACATATATGTCAGAATTTTACAAAAAAAGGCCCACTTAAAATTAACAAAGAACTTTGGAAACCCATAAAATGTAATCTTCTAACTGATTTTGTATATTTTCCGTAAGGTTACTATTAAAAAAAGCAAATCTCATAAAGTTTCCATAGCTTTTTCTACCAATGTAATTAAATTTACAACATTATTAGCATTTTAGTAGTTATGGGTCTTTTATGTAAAGTAAAATATCTAACCACGATTGGTACTTAGACTTTGGGCAATAGGGACGTTTTGGTCTAATTTGAAGTGTAGAATAACATCCAGAATTAATGACAACGATAATAATATAACTCGCGGGACACCCTGTATAAATAAAAGGTTTCTTCAGGCTACTGAAGAAAGAAGAAAAAAACCGATTTGTATTTTAAAAATTAAAATGTAAAGAAAAAAATTGTATAAAAATATAATGAGTTTTCGTAAGGGATGTTGCGGGTCAAGAGATATCAAAAGAAGAAAAGGGTTTGAGGACTGGATTAAAAATGCCCTAGGATCCTTTTGTGCAAATATCTTTGGAATCAAGTTTGCAGCTTTATCAGATAACCAGACGCGGATACAAAATTGTGTCAGTCCTACAGAACACAATCGACTTTTATGTATTTACTCTTTCATTTATTTTTTTAATTTGAGCATGTTTATGTATACTAACATTTTAATTATCTTTATCAGATTATGCTTAATTATATAAATACTCAGGGGATAGGGGGAGTGGGGAATACGAGAGGCAGCCACAAAGGCTACTGCACCTCTATTGTGCTCCTCTGTTAATTATAACTAACTGGCCAGATTCAGGCTATTAACCAGCCTCCGCAGCTTTGCCAGCGGTTTCTTGGTGCAGGATCTTGCTTGTGGTGTTTCTTGTCCTAGTTGCAAAAACCACACCTACATAGACCTTCGCAGAAACATAAAATGTGTTCTGCGATCTTCTCCCCTTCCTGGCAGTATCTGCACAGTGTTTCTTCTGTCTGTTCTCCTATCCTGTGCATGTGCTTTCTTAGATGGCAGTGCCCTGTTAGGAGTACAACCAGAATCCTGGTTCGGTTGCGGTTGTCTTCCAGTAATTCTTTTGTAAGTTTTGCGGATGGTCCTTCCATGAATCTCTTTGCGTGCCTCATACCTGTGGCATTGTTCCACCAGGTTTTGGACTCATTAAGGATTCATTTTAAATTATATCCACTTTTGTGGCAGGCTGCTAGCCCGCAGTAGGGTTCTGGGCCAAGAGAGTCATGTTGGCTCCCTCTTTGGCCAACATGTCAACCTTTTCGTTGCCTCTATGCCCCGAATGTCCAGGGACCTATGCCAGGGTCAGGTCATTAGTGTCGTTGACTTCCGTCTGGGCCTCCATGCAGTTCCAAATATTCTTTGCCTTCGCCTCGCACCAGGCTGTCAGAGAAAATTGGTATCTTTCAGGAATGTATTCTTAGTCTTTTTATCTCTCTGGCGCATTGTTCAATCGCTATGATTCCAGACTGGAAAACTGTAGCATACTTGCCTAGGTTTACCGTCAGTTCGGTCTTGGGGTTCATCCCAAAGGCCCCAGCTCCCGTACCCTAGTAGGTTTTGGAGCCACCAGTATACCAGTAGGAATATTCCTTTATTGGTGCTCCCTTGACCCATTATTACCGTTCTGATATCAGTACTTTTTACTTCTTGTTGAAGTTGTAATTTGGAGCAGTGCCATCAATTGGCATACCTAGAATGGCATCTGCCGAATTTACTCCCTCAGTTTCTATTGTTTATTCCCATGGCCTATCCTAGCAGATGGTTGTCAATTTGTGATCCTGTGAGCTACTGCTCTGGCTTCTCCTTGGATTCAAATGTGAAGTGGCGGGAGGTTTATCAAAACTTACAGGGCCGCAGTTAATTAATTATAAACTCAATTAATTATATACAATTTTTTTCGAAATGAAAAATTTGTGGCACAGGCGGGATTCGAACCCACGACTTTCGGCTTGATACGTTGCTGTTCTACCACTTGAGCTACCGTGACTTCGATCGCCCATGGCACAAAAATCTCATTTCGGCAATAAATTGGAATAAAACGGGGAGTCGTAATGAGATTTTTGTGCCATGGGCGATCGAAGTCACGGTAGCTCAAGTGGTAGAACAGCGGCGTATCTAGCCGAAAGTCGTTGGTTCGAATCCCGCCAGTAACATAAATTTTTAATTTAGAAAAAATTGTGTATAATAATTAATTTAGCATGTTTATGTATGTTTATTATGTTATAAATATTAACAAAAGTATAGATTAATGTGTTTTATGTAACTCATAGAATTATATGGAAAGATTTTTCGACGTGCAGGTTGTTGATTTTTCGAGAAAGTACATATTGAAATAAATAAAAATATAGGACAAATAAGGCTAATAATGTTGTAAAATTGTTGATAATTACAAAGGGGATAAAACAAACCCTTATGAAACACTCAAAAGTCGTGCTGGTTTAGCTTAACGATTGAAAACAGTATCTTTAAATGTAAAAAAGTTTGACGATTTTTTTGAAGTTGATATTTTAAATTGGTTCAGATAGAATAGTGTACTTATATTTGGAATAAAATAATTTGGCAAATCCTAGGGTTTTCTCTATAAACAAGACTCGTTAGCGGAGAGGTCGAGGGTTATGAAAACGGTGTCATAAAACGTTATGGGTTCGGCCTGAACGGAGACCTAAGGGTGCAATCTCTCCCGTAATACCTTCCACCTCATTGTTTAGAGCGACCTGTAATTTTTCCGGATAATAGTCGTTGAAATTAACCACCCCTTTGTCTTCCACCCTTCCCCGCCGACTACTTAATTCCCCCAGAGGGCCTTTTGTCCTCGGCCGGTCGCTACCTTTCATCTTTTAAAAAGGGGCCGGGGGTGCGCCGCAACAAAGCGGCCCGAGGCGACAAATAAGACCGGCCTACGCCACTAGAAAAAAGGGAGAAACTACGATTATATATTCTGAAAATGCTCCTGCACCGTAATTGGTACTCGGCCTAAACAAAAGGGAACTCAAATTGGACAAAAACAAGGATAATGCGGCCATTTCTTTAAAACAAACTCTAATCTTATTAATCCGACTTTCTCTAATTTCTGGTTAATTTTTTTGTCATAAAACTAGTTCATTTTTTAAAGCATAATTGTTCTTCAGACAATGTAATTAAAATACAGATATTTCTTTTAAATAAATTTAATTTATTCTCTCTTCTTTCTCAAAATTACTTTTAAAATCTCTCTTTTAAAATTTCATTCGCATGTAATGTAACGTATGTGTTTTTCTGTTTCAGAACGACCCCGACAAGGAGAAAGGGACTTGGGACCGCAACTCATTATCGCACCCACAAGGTATTTATATTTAAGGTTGAACTTTTATTTCAGAACTTTGCCTTTTGGAGGAAGAGCCTCTCGTCTTGACTTCGTTTCAAATAAAAGCTACCGTTTAATTCTTGCTAAATTGAGCCGACAGTTGTGAGTGTTCGCCTGCTCATATATTCCGTTTTTGGTCATGTCTTCGTGTAAAACAGAGGGTTGTCGCAAGAAATTTCACAACGTGGTGTAAAAGAAAAAAATAACGAACAGAGTTTTTGTACTTTTCATGACCTTCGGTTGATTTTTTTTAATATTCTGTTATATTACTGTCTTGTGTGTTATTTAACGTAATAAAGAAAAATTTAAAAAATGTGTATGAAACTTCTTCTTTCTGGAAAAACATTAAAGATTAATGTCAAATATTCCCCCAGAGACAAAAAGGAAAAGGTCATTGCTTTAAGACAATTTCCTCGAAGAATCATTTTTTCCAAAAATTAATACAAAAACGTTTTATTTAAAAAAATTTCAACTTCCAGCCATGAAAAGTACAAAAAACGACAGGTTTTTTTGTACTTTTCATGACTTTTGGTTGACTTGTATTAATATTCTGTTCTATTACGGTTTTGTAGGTTACTGAACATAATAAAAAAACTTAAAAACTTGTATACAATTTCTTTTTCCTAGAAAAATATTAAAGATTACTGTCAAATATTTCCTCAGAGTCAAAAAGGAAACAAGGTCATTGTTGTGAGACAAATTCCTCTAAGAAATAGCTTTTTCAATATTTACAAAAAATCTTTCAAACTATAAAAAAAATTTTCAACTTCCAGTCATGAAAAGTACAAAAAAAGACAGCTTTTTTGTACTTTTCATGACTCTCGGTTGACGTTTTTAATATTCTGTTCTATTACGGTTTTGTAGGTTACTTAACATAATAAAAAAACATAAAAATGTGTATACAATTTGTTTTGTCTAGAAAACCATTAAAGATTACTTTCTAATATTTCCTCAGAGACAAAAAAGAAACAAGGTCATTGTTGTGAGACAATTTCCTCTAAGAAATATCTTTTTCAATATTTACAAAAACCTTTAAAACTATTAAAAAAAATTTCAACTTCCAGTCATGAAAAGTACAAAAAAATCTGTCTTTTTTGTATTTCTTGACTTTCGGTTGACTTTTTCAATATTCTGTTCTATTACGGTTTTGTAGGTTTCTTAACATAATAAAAAAACATAAAAACCTTTATACAATTTCACAGATTTTTTTTTGTACTTTTCATGACTGGAAGTTGATGTTTTAATATTCTATTATATTACTCTTTTGTCTGTAACGTAAATGACTTTTCATGACTTTCGGTTGATTTTTTTAAAAGATTCTATTATATTACTGTTTCGTATGTTACTTCACGTAATAAAAAAACGTAAAAAATGTGTATAAAACTTCTTCTTTCTGGAAAAAAATTAAAAATTACTGTCAAATATTCTGCCCAGAGTCAAAAAGGAAACAAGGTCATTGTTTTAAGACAATTTCCTCTAAGAAATATCTTTTTCAATAATAAAAACAAAAACTTTTATCTTTAAAAAAATTTCAACTTCCAGTCATGAAAAGTACAAAAAAAGACAGATTTTGTTGTACTTTTCATGACTTTCGGTTGAATTTTTTTAATATTCTGTTCTATTACGGTTTTATATGTTACTTAACATAATAAAAAAACATAAAAACGTGTATAAAATTTCTTCTTTCTGGAAAAACATTAAAGATTACTGTCAAATATTCCCCCATAGACAAAAAGGAAACAAGCATATGGTTTGAAGACAATTTCCTCTAAGAAATATCTTTTCCAATATTTAAAAAAAACTTTATTTGAAATTAAAAAAATTTTAACTTCAAGTCATGAAAAGTACAAAATAGACAGGTAGACAGGTTGTTTGGTACTTTTCATGACTTTCGGTTGATTTTTTTTAATACTATTATATTACTGTTTCGTATGTTACTTAACGGAATAAAAAAACATAAAAAATGTGTATGACTTCTTCTTTCTGGAAAAAAAATTAAAAATTACTGTCAAATATTCCCCCAAAGACTAAAAGGATACAAGTTCATTGTTAGAAGACAATTTGTTCTAAGAAATATTTAAAAAATATTATTATTAAAAAAATGAAAATGTCAACTTTTTAAGAATAAAGAAAAGAAACGCCATTCAATAAATCCTATAGAATTCCGTCTCCATGCCCAAACACAATCCTTTCAAACATTACATTAAAATGTTAACGTTTTAATACGGAATCCCTTGTCAAAACGTTTATTATACAAGAACATGGTGGGGTTTAAATAATTCAGAATACGTCACCACGAAACAGCCTCCTTCCAAGGTATGCGGATAGTAATGTTGGCAAGTTTATCTTTCTAAATCATCCTACCACTCGAGTGGCGTCGTATATAAAGCTGGGGAAATTATTCTCCTTGCTCCATTCTCTATTTGACAAACAAAAAAGACAGAAATGATGAAGGTGGGGCAAGTATGAAGATTCACATTTATTTAAAATCTGTGAGTTACACACAAAAAAAAAAATGGAGAAAAAAGTTTGTACGACCATTGCGGAACGTGGTAACGAGAACATGAAAATAAAGAGAATGCGTTTAATTTTTCAAAATGTGAACTATCATAGAAGTTTTCCAGTTTTGATGGCCATCACGTTCAGTATAAAACAGAAGTAAATTTAACTTTTGTCTAAATAGACATTTATACAAGCGACAATAGGTCTGATTTAGTCAAAGAAAACAGTTGATTGTTGATTTAGTTCAGATCAGATTTGATCTGACTTCAAAAGAAGGATGATCATCAACAAAAGCTCATTTATTACTTTATTAAACTTGCATACCTAATTAATAGCTGAGATAAAGCTGCGTTTCGTGGAAAAATCTAAAATTCACTTTCATGCTCAACTTTTAGACCTGGTATAATTTACTCATCCACGATTTTTCATCAGTGCTGATATTTTTCAAAAAAAACCTGTAGAAAATTAACTGTCGTTATTTTAAAGCAATTTTTTTAATTATGTTATTGATTGATTATCGTTTTATTTAACAATCACCCAAGGTTTGGTCTCTAGGACCACTTTTACAGCTAAAGTAAAATTACAGCAAAAGGATTTTATAACTCTACTCAATCTACTATACACAACAAAGTTGAACAAAATTAATTATCATTTACGAGTTATATACTTGTTTACAGTCGATTAAAACATTCAAAATAAAAAGTCATTTTTAAATAATAACAAACCTAACTTTTATCAGGAGAAAAAACTAACAATAGACATTTGTAAGGGTTTAACATTATAAACTTAAGTGACAGTTGTAAAAATAAATTTTCATAATCTTAACATGACAATCTTTGTACTTAATTGAGGAAAAAAATAGAAAATGATTAATACTAAATTTCTAGTTTCTAAAATTGTCTATCATTGTATAAATTCATTCTTTTTTCACATCTTACATGTATTTGTAAAATTTAAACAATTTTTATAAATCCCAGGCCCTGAAGATGATCTCAATAAAGATCGAAACGTTGTCATTATAAAGAAAAGTTTTTATAAATCCTACGTCACTCCAAACCGCACCTCACGATCTCCGAATAATCATTAATATTACAGTTTAATATTTTTACGCATATTTTGATATAAATGAATTTTTTATTTTTTTCTAAATACTCTTATTTTCTTACAATTCTGAATTTCAACTGGTAATTTTGAAAACACTTTTGAACTTTTAATTGCAAACGAATTATTAATTATTGTGGTTCTATGTTTTATAATTTGTAATTGGTTACTGTTATGTCTTGTGTGTATGTTATGTACATCAGGTCTACATTTTATTTTATTTTTTTACATATGCAAGTAGGTTTTTCATTTTTAACAAGTTGAAGATGATACATGCTAAACGGTAATAAATTAAATCATTAATTTTTAAAAACTGGAGTTGAGAATATTTGTCATAAATTCTATCATCATATTTTAAGTTAAGGATATATCTTACACACATATTATCACCCACTTTTGATTTGTATACAATTTAAGACAGACATTGCGGCTATTCCATATTTAACTAAACGTTTTTTGAAGTAACATTCGCAAAACTAACTAATTTTTTAACCTATAAATTGTAGAGTACTATTTATTAGTTGCATTCCAAATTTGTTCATTCCAGTTAAAATTTTATTCAAATTATCATACCTAAGCATTTTACAGTTTCTTCATAATGCAATTCAAAGTTTTTTGTTTTTATCTTTCGGATGTTTTGTATATTTACTTTTTGATGAGTATATCAGTATGTGGGTGAGGATATGAATCAGAAATTAGAAATGCAGTAGATAAAGATATACGAAAAATAATTTCACTCATTACTATAATTCGTCAATATTGATAATTCACTATAAAGCAGAAGGAGAAAGGAAATTAAATCACAGTATTTTTCAGTACAAATAAATAATCTTATTGGGCTCTGTAAAGAAATAGAGTGTACAAAAACAAAACGTCAACATTTGTGTACAAGAGATAATGACACTGATAAATGATCAAAATAGTTCATCAGCAATGACTGCTTTAACTAAAAAAAGGAAAGAAACTATCAAGGTAATGTTTACAGGAATGTACAAATTACCTTCGATGCTATAAATATAATTAAGATTACGCAGCATCAAAATGACAAAATAATGTACCAAAAATAATTTCAATTAATAGTTCGTCAGTATTGATACCTCACTATAAAGGGGAAAAAATTAAGACAATCAAATTTTCTAATACGGTGAAGTAATCAAAGATGATTAAGATGATAAACAAAGCAATGAAATATATAAAATAGCTGTGCGAGAGGTAATATCATTGATCACAATTATTCAGAAATCTTGAGGTGCGGTCTGGTGTGATGTAGGTTTCAGAAAAACATTTTCTTTATCGTGCCAACGTTTCGGTCTTTATTGAGATCATCTTCAGGGTTCAAAGTGTTTGTTTTCTGTGTAATTGTGCCATTCTTGCGTGTCGTGTCGAGAGTGCCAGTCCTGTTCGAATGTTATACTAAGGCGCTGGAGACAACACTTCCGCAATACACTGATGTCGTGCGGGTTTAGTCTATTTGACAACTCGGCCAACATTAGTTTTAAACCGTGTCAACGTTTCGATCTTTATTGAGATCATCTTCAGGGCCTGGGTTTTGTAAACCTTGTTTATATTTTGCAAATACATGTAGGATGTGGACATTTTTTTTCACGAGACCGTATCTCACGATTTCTGAATAATTATCGATTAACGGTCACTATTGATCACAATAGTTTAACAGCACTGACTCTTGTATTGTAAACAAAAATTAAAAGATCAAAAGGTAGGTAATTTTTATTGCAATGAAATAATCATATTTAACCCTTTGAAAAGAAAATAAGAGAAGGCTGTGTACATAAAATACAAGATATAATTTCATTGATGGACATATTTCATCAGTAATGGTAGTTCAAGAATAAAGCATAAACATATGGAAATATTAGGACCACTACCTTTTAGCACAGTAACTAAATATACTAACCGTACTGGATACTACAGGTAAAAGTTGGATTGTGCAATAGTGAAACGTCAAAACATGTCTCTCAAAGATAATTTTACTTATCGCAATAGTTCAGCCGTTTTGATAGTTCACGAAAAAGCCCACACAAAAATCTTTCAGCACAACGAATTTATCATACTGAGCACTGGGGAGAACTTAGAATGTGCAATAATAAAACGTCAAAGCAGTAAAATTCTAGATTATTTAACCACTAAAATAGTTCATCAGCACTGATAGCTTTTATATACAACAGAAAAATAATGATCACAGTCGTGTACATTCCACCGAAGAAATTATCATTTCGTCATATTCTCACTTGGCATTATGACAAGAAGTTGAAATTTTCTACAGCAAAGTAGTGATTTTTTTTACAGAAAGCGTACAAACGAAAAAATAATTAAAACACAATTATTGTGTTAATTTTAAAGCAATGAAATAATTGTATGTAACGCTGTAAATATAATTCGAATGTGCGCCAGCAAAATAACAAAAAATGCTCACCAGATATGATATAACAGATCACAATAGTTTATCAGCACTGACTGCTTTAACACAAAACAAAAATTAATTGTGTGGTATTTATTTATCTGGCCAACACTGATATGATTCCAAAAACCCCAAACGAAATTCTACAACCCTGGGTTCCCACCATTTTGAACACCAACACAATTTCGATTTCAACAATCCAAAAGTATTAAATACAGAATAAAACAAACATAAACGTAACTTTTTAGAACTGGTTTTCGTCAAGAGAGGTAAAAACAGCATCAATTACAGAACAGTCGCGTGTAAACTCAGTCGCTCCTAGGCTAATATCATTAATCAAATTCAATATCAATAACGTACATAAATCATCATCAAAATATATAAATACATAAAACAATCATTACATTCAACTCATCAAACATTTCTCCATAGTCTAATTCTTCAAAAATTTGTCTCTCTTTTCCCTATTTATCCTCGTCTATAATAATCCTGAAAGGCTAACGAGGCCTAACCCCAAAACTTTACCAATTTTTACCTTTGTCGGCTCCTTTCACCTCAAAAAAGTCGACTCATAGAAAAATGAATTTTTATCCCTTTTTTGAGTGAGCACAAATACTTCGACTGCATGACATCTACATTTTTGTTTGTCTGTGTGTTTCTGTACATAACGCGTAAGATTACTTTAAAATCACAGCATTTCATGGTGCACAGACCATCAGTTTTGCAAGACTTGCCGGTCGTGTTGGTTTAGCATCGGGAGTGCCGTGAAATCTTTATTCCAAAAAACAAATTTTTCCATTTCTTCATCAAAACTTATGTCCACTGTTCATTGGTGTGTTTCTGCTTGTAAATGTTTTGCGCTCGCGCGCGCGTATCTGCGATATAGTGTGGGCGAGCCTCTCCATGCAACAGTGCAATATATATTGTACATAATAAATAGTTTCTTAAACGATATTAGATTTTTATGATTATTTGGAGATCGTTATTCCGTTGATTATGTTTATTATGATTGAATAATCAACAAGTAAACTCAACACTAACCCCATCTACTATAACTAATAATACTACAAATCTATCAAATACAGACAAAAAAACATACATATCCATGCCTTCAAAAACTATAAAAGATTTCACACTTTTGTTTCCAAAATTAAAGATCCCACTCCAGTAATAAATAAGTCTGATGTAATTTACACAATTGTTTAAATTGTTCGGCAACCTAAATCGGAGTTACATACCAATATCTGGATAAGAGGGTAAAACAACATATCTATAATTGCAAAAAACCCAAACAAAATACAGCACTGGCTACCCACCATTTTCAACACCAACTTAACTTAGATTTCAACAATCCAAATGTATTACATACAGAACAAGACAAATGTAAACATAACTTTTTAGAAATGGTTTACATCAACAGAGTTAAACACAGTATCAATTACAGAACAGACACATGTAAACTAATTCGCAGCTACGCTAATACAAATCAAATTCATTATCAATAAAATACATATAGCTTTTTTCAGTTAAATTGGTACTTTTTTCTACCAATTTAATACTTTTTCCAACTAAATTAGTACTTTTCCCAAGGGATTTAATACTTTTCCCAACCAACTTAGTACCCTTCCCAAGCAAATTAATACTTTTCCTGAGCAATTTAATACTTTTCAATTGTGGTGGGGTAAAGGGGGATATTGAACCTACTGTTACATCATACTGTCAAGAAACGAAATTTATTATTGAAAATAGGAAAATTAACAAAATGAACCATTTATTTCAAAATCAATGCAGGGGACATCCAGCAACCGCTGATGGTAATTTCAGTATCACATCGATGACAAAATTGGAGCAATCTGTAGAATTGATGGTGTTGACACGGCAACTAATTACTTCTGCAATGTCATGTTCTGCAGCTGTCCAACCTCAAACCCTCCTGGCTGATGCCTTTATTTTAGAAAAAGCATATTCAGCTGGGTTTGGTTTAACATTGGGGAATATGGAGGCAAGTACTTGATGGTGTGAGAAAACGATTCTACAACATTGCGTACATCTTGCGTTCTGTGAATGGCTGCATTATCCATTATCAAAATAGAGTTGTTCAGCTCCATTGCATTAAGTTTCTCGCAAAGATCATGTAGGAAATCGCAAAATAAATTACTGTTACAGTTCGCACTACTAATTACAGAATAATGTACTACCTGCTGACTATTTATAGCAAGAACGAAAGTCGCGTTGCGTCCACGAACTGTTGGTACGGTGACAACAGCTCTCGTGTTAACCCTTGAACGTGCACGTGTCCGCCGCAAATATAGATTAAATCCTGATTCATCTATAAAAATTAATTTTGCGCGATTTTGGGGGACCCATATTTCAAAATCCATTGCAAACTGCCTTCGTTGTTGTACCGTTGACTCAGAATTCATGCGATCTATTTCAATGGATGCGTGCTTCAAAGTTATTTTTAATGACGTTAGCCCTCGGTGTATTGAAGAAATAGACAAATTTATGTTGCATAATGCAAGCTGTTCTTTAATATCTTGTAATGATAGGCCCGCCTTTCCTTCAATGATTTTCTCAATAGCGGCTAGAACGTCAGGGGTCAACTTGTGCAGCCGGGGTCCACTTCTTTTTTTAATTACTAACTTACAGTTTTGAGACGTATAATTTTTGTATATACTGTAGCCAGTTCGAGTTTTTAAATTTGATTTTTGAGCTGCATCTTTGACTGAATGACTCTCTTCAAATAATTTTATAAAAAGTTCTTTTCGATGCCTTGATGTAACTGCATACGTACCCATGCCCGGTCTTGAACGTTGGATACCGGACGAAGATGAACCGCCTGCGGCACTAGGTGATGATTCATCATTATGACCACTTATGTCATTTCAGTCACTTCCGTCACTCATTCTATACATATAAAACTCACGCAATGCATACAATAAGACGTGACAAACAACTGAATATTTTAGGGGTAAAGAAATCAAGAACAGGGGAAGGAGAATTTCCTAGAAATCCGTCTGGGAACGATAAGGGAGGCTGGCGAACTCAATGAAATAAGTGAGACAAGTTCAAACGAAACCAGCTAATAAAGTGTTTCATACGGCAACACGTCATGATTGACGCTATGCTCCACATTTTTTTCGAAAACGTTTTAAATAAGTATTAATTTGCTTGGGAAAGGTACTAATTTGGTTGGGAAAGATATGAAATTGCTTGAGAAAAGTACTAATTTGGTTGGAAAAGTATTAAATTGGTAGAAAAAAGTACCAATTTGACTGAAAAAAGGTATATATCACACAAAACATATAGAACAACCATTACATTCCACACATCATACATTTCTACATGATTTCATTATTCAACAATTTGGCTTTTCTTTCCTATCCTCCTCTATAATCCTGAAAGGATAATCAGGCCGAACCATTACACATTTTTTCCATTTTCGACGGTTTTGTTCTCAAAGAAGCCGACTTCTCGTATAAAAATGGGTTTCAATCCGTACTTCCTTCCCCACCCTTTCAACATCCAACGTATGGATATCCACAAGTGTGTGGTGATTAGTGACCGTTAATCGATAATTATTCAGAAATCGTGAGATGCGGTCTGGTGTGATGTAGGTTTCAGAAAAAAAATTTCCACATCGTACATGTATTTGCAAAATATTAACAATGTTTACAAAACCCAGGCCCTTAAGATGATCTCAATAAAGATCGAAACGTTGACACGGTTTAAAACTAGTGTTGGCCGAATTGTCAAATAGACTAAACCCGCACGACATCAGTGTATTGCGGAAGTGTTGTCTCCAGCGCCTTAGTATAACATTCCAACACGATTGGCACTCTCAACACGACACGCAAGAATGGCACAATTACACAGAAGACAAACACTTTGAGCCCTGAAGATGATCTCAATAAAGACCGAAACGTTGGCACGATAAAGAAAATGTTTTTCTGAAACCTACATCACACCAGACCGCACCTCAAGATTTCTGAATAATTGTGATCAATGATATTACCTCTCGCACAGCTATTTTATATATTTCATTGGTTTGTTTATCTTCTTGATCATCTTTGATTACTTCACCGTATTAGAAAGTTTTATTGTCTTAATTTTTTCCCCTTTATAGTGAGGTATCAATACTGACGAACTATTAATTGAAATTATTTTTGGTACATTATTTTGTCATTTTGATGCTGCGTAATCTTAATTACATTTATAGCATCAAAGGTAATTTGTTCATTATTGTAAACATTACCTTGATAGTTTCTTTCCTTTTTTTAGTTAGAGCAGTCGTTGCTGATGAACTATTTTGATTATTTATCATTGTCATTATCTCTCGTACACAAATTTTGACGTTTTGTTTTTGTACATTATATTTCTCTACCGAGCCCAATAAGATTATTTATTTGTACTGAAAAATACTGTGGTTTTAATTTCCTTTCTCTTTCTGCTTTATAGTGAATTATAAATATTGAGGAATTATAGTAATGAGTGAAATTATTTTTCGTATATCTTTTTCTACTGCATTTCTAATTTTTGATTCATATCCTCACCCACATACTGATATACTCATCAAAAAGTAAATATACAAAACGTGACGTAGGTTTCAAAAAAACATTTTCTTTATCGTGCCAACGTTTCGATCTTTATTGAGATCATCTTCAAGGCCTAGGATTTACAAACATTGCTTACATTTAACAAATACATTTAGGATGTGGAAAAGTGAATTTATACAATGCAAATTATATTTTTTAAATTCAATAAAGGTATTTCTACTCACACGAAGTGTTTGTCTTCTGTGTAATTGTGCCATCCTTGCGTGTCGTGTCGAGAGTGCCAGTGAGATTTTGCTATTTTGTGTTTATATACATTGGATTTTGAAGGGGTGGGGAAGGAAGTCGGTATAGAAAAAATACATTTTTGTATAAGGCGTCGGCTTCTTTGAGGTGAAAAGAGCCGACGAAGGGAAAAAATGTGTTGGTAATGGTTCGGCCAGATTATCCTTTCAGGATTATATAAAAAGGGATAAATAGGAAAAGGAAAGCTAAATTGTTGGACAATTAGACTATGTGAAAAATATTTGATGTGTGGAATGTAAAGTGATGTTATACGTATGTTATCTGTATTGTATTTGATTAAAGATATTGGCGTAGCTGCGACTGAGTTTATATGTATCTGTTCTGTAATTGATGCTGAGTTTTTCTCTGTTGATATAAACCATTCCTAAGAAATTACGTTTATGTTTGTTTTGTTCTGTATGTAATATTTTTGAATATAAATTGTATATAAACAAAAAACATCAATATCCCACTGGACTCTCAACGCGAAACACAATAGTGACACATCTATACAGAAAACAAACACTTTCAGTTAGTACAAATACTTCGATTGCATCTAAAAATTTTGTCATTGCATAAACTCATTTTTTCTCATCTAATATGTGTTTGTATAATTTAAACAATGTTGACAAACAACAACAACGTCACGTCACATCAGACCGCATCTCACGATATCTCCAAAAAATTAAGGAAAAAAAGGGTGATGCTAATTTTTACAAGAATGAACTAAACATACTTTATGATGAGAAGATAAATTGCCACGTGCCATAGGAAATCTTCGAACCAGATGTACAAGAGATAACTTAACTTATCATAACAGTCCATCAGCATTTCTAGTACACGAATAGTAACAAAAAAACATAAACATAGAGACACAAAGAACAATGAACTAAACCTACTGATCACGTATCAACTAGTAATCAAAATTTATAATGGCAAAACGTCAAAGCAGATGTACTCGCAAAAATTTCATTGATCTCAATAGTCTGTCAGTACTGATATTGTACGAACAGAAAAATAATCAAAATTATGACCACTGTCTTTTCTTGTACAATGAATTAATCGAAATTCCGAAGCAAAAAATTAAAATAGATTAACAGAGAAGGCTTAAATCTTATCAGTAGTTTATCAATATCTTTCATTGAACGAATGATTGTATAGAAAAACATTTTTCTACAAGGAACCACGTTTGTTTAATCAGTTACACTGCAAATCTTGTCATCATATTTATGTATACGAGTTAATAATTAATGCTTGTTTTCAGATGGCAGGTGGCAGAAGGGTGAAAAAGGTGAACGGGGGCCAAGAGTAAGTTGATCAGATTTAATTCAAGTTTTGGTAAATTTTGAAATGTATTTTTTTTTTCAGGGTCCGCCTGGCGATGCTCTCCCCGGCCCACCGGGATCTCCTGGTCCGACGGGGGTAAGTGTAAGGGAGGAAGTGAAGTCTGAAAATTAAAATATTTCCCCGGGTGAATTTTTTCCCGTGTAATCCCGGTGTTCGCTTATTCCTCGGTTCCATTTCCCGGCAGGAGGGTCGCCTTTTGAATGCCTCCCACGTCGGCTGACTTTTAATTCAGAATCCCCGGAGTGATTAGTGCTCGAGCGGTCCCCGGGGACCTTTTATTATTTTATCTACCTTCTTTCTTTCTCCATCTCCTGGAAAAATGAGTTTTCACATTAAATATAAACACCCCTTAGCGAATGAAAGAGTTGCCCACTTCGGAAAGAGCAACCATTTTCCCCCAAAAGTTGTGAATTTTAAAAACAAGCTTTTGAAAACTTTCTAAGAGTAGTTAAAACATGAATTCTTGTGAATATTAACCGACAAGATTTGAAATAGACCTAATCCTACTTTCTAAGATTGGACGAGTTTTTAAAATAAAATATTATATTTTTCATCTGGTTTCTTCTTTCTGAATATAAGATAAGGAGAAATTTGACAAAACAAAAGTTAATGAAACTGTTTTATTTATATCTTCGATAAATACTAATTTTTTAAAAGTATGTATTGGTTAACAATAACTATACATATTAACCCAAAAGCTTGATTAACTTTTTCTCCCTCTCATTCTCTCTCTCTCTCTCTCTCTCTCTCTCTCTCTCTCTCTATCTATCTATCTATCTATCTCTATCTCTATCTATTTATCCATCTATCTATCTCACTCTCTCTCTGACTGTCTGTCTCTCTCTCTCTTTTTCTTGCTCTCTCTCTCTTTCCCTCGTTTTTTATCTTTCTTCTCTTCTCCCATACTTCTTTCTTCTTTCTTTGCCTCTCTCTTCCGCTCTTACCATGTATCTCTCAGACATTCTCTCTTTTCATTTTCTATTAAATCTCTCCTCTTCTATTTTTCTCTTTCACTAGCTTTTGCCTTTCTCACCACTATCTATTTCTTTCTTAAATACTTTCCGTCTTTCTTAAATCTTCTCATTCTCAATCACTTTTTCTTTTCTCTATCCCTTTATGCCCGTATCTATACATCTATCTATCTACCTTTTCATTCATCTAACTGTGTATAATTAAATTTATTTTTACATATTTAATTTATCTATATATTTCTACCTAGCTTATTATCTCTCTCTCTCTCTCTCTCTCTCTCTCTCTCTCTCTCTCTCTCTCTCTACCTCTCTTTTTTTCAATTTCTATCTTTATAACTCTTCCTCCATACCTACCTTTCATTATTTTTCTTTCTGACTATAACATTTTATTTATTATTTTCTATCTCTTCTTTACTGTGTTACCTCTTTAATGTTTTCTCTGGTGGTCGTTGGAACGTTGGAAACATTTTGATCATTTTCTTCTCAATCACTCTTGCACTGACGCTTTTTCACTACCTCTATTTCTCGGTCTCGCTTGCTCTATCTTTCTACCTATTTATTTACCCCTTTCTTTTTATACCTTTTTCTCTATTTCTATTTCTTTTGCTTTCTGTCTTCTTTTGTGTTTGTGTTTTTGTGTTGTTGTTTTTGTGTTTTTTCCCTCCATCTATATCGTTATCGTTCTGTGTCGATCTATCGGCATATCTTTTTATCAATTTATTTAACCACCTCTTTCTGTATCTTGTTCTCTCTATCTCTATCTATCCATCTTGCTATTCTATATCTTCCTATCTATTACTCTCTGACTCTCTATCTTTTTATCTATTTATTTATCCATTTCGCTATTCTCTCTCTCTCTCTCTCTCTCTCTCTCTCTCTCTCTCTCTCTCTCTCTCTCCCTCCCTCTTTCTTCCTGCTTTCTCTTCCCGTTCTCTTTCTCTGTCTTTACATTCCACAAACTTTGTGATTTTTTAGTGTCTTTCATAAGAAGTCTCTCTGGTTTTTATCTCTCTCTTTCTTTATTCTCTTTTTTTCACTTTTCTAAATTTCTCTCTTTCCGTTTTCTTCTCTTTCCACTTTTTCTGTTATTTTTTTTCCAAAACATTTAAAAAATTAATGTCATCCATAAAACATCCCTCTCAAACTTTTTTTATCTTGCTTTTTTCCTTTCTTTTGCTCTTTCGCACTGTCTTTTCTTTTTTTCTCGAGTTTTTCTCAAATTCTATGTAATTTTATCAGCCGTAACACTCTCACTTCCCCTGAAAAAATCGCGCTATCCTGAGATTTCGGAATTTTTCAAAACTGGTTACATCAAATAGCTCAGAAGTACAAAATGAACAATTTTATCTTTTAACCTTTCAGGTTTTTTGTCCCATAACCACAAGCCTTCGTAGAAATTGACGATCCTGAATGACGTAATGACATTACGCCACAGACAAAAGTAAAGTAAAAAAAATAACGAGAATAAAATTTAAAAAATGAAAGAAAAATTGAAATGAACCATATATGTTTAACCTTAAACAGTGATTAATAAAAATATGATTAATTTCACTAATTCCGTGGTCCGCTTGACCAATTAATACTTTACAATTAATTAAGGTTTTTAGTTGAGATGAAAAAAGTTAATGGTACGAGAGGGATTCGAACCCACGACCTTCGGCTAGATACGCCGCTGCTCTACCTGAGCTATCGATCTCGATCTACTAATTAATTAACTTCAGAAGCTATAAATTTACCTTATTTTCCATGCTGTCATATACAAAAATTTAACTGATTTCTGTCATCGTCGATTAGCGTTGTTTCGGTGAATTGTTAGAGGACACCTGGTCGAAATTATTGCCAACCGTCTTCTTCAAACTGCATCTGGAACATCTAGGTACCGTTGAACAAAGAAGAAACAAATTAATTTGGACCAGACGTTGCTTCAATTTAATCTCAGCGTACAAGCGGGCGCAAAAGCATTTCATATTTATCGGCACCTGGAAAATTCCCCCTAATGAGGTACTCGGAAATATTAATTCAATTTAATGTTAATTACACTTATGTAACAATGATAATTATTAAAAAATAGAGGAACCTTACATCCCTGCATTATTATGATATTAACTATTGTTTACAAAAGCGATAAACAGCCGGGAAATTAATTACAGAAAACAAAACTAAATTAAAGGAAACTGAACTATTCAAGAACTAGATTTTATTATTCATTTGTCTTTATTAATGATGATGAACAGAAAAAAACAAAGAACGAAATATTATTTTTTTAAACAATGTAAAATCTAAACAAGTCTATATTCAATTTTGAATTTTATTTTTTTCGAAAATAAATCGATTTGGAAATTTATTTTCTAAATCAATAAAAATGATGTAAGGACGAGGTGAATATGTCCCATTGTGCTCAGAGGCAGGCACATTTCCAGAGTTGGCATGGTTCGATATGTCCCCTTTTCAATGGTAAGAAGCCACGTACCATCCTCCTCAGTAGAAACATCGACTGAGATTATTGTTTTCGATTAAAGCTCAAGGCTCAAAGGACAAAGTCACTTCTCAATATTATATGAGACTTGATGACATCCAAGGTCCCGTCCGTAAATCTATCTGTGATTTTTCATTCTCACACTCTCTCTCTCTCTCTCTCTCTCTCTCTCTCTCTCTCTCGCTCTCTCTCTCTCTCTCTCGCTCTCTCTCCCTCCCTCCCTCCCTCTTCTTCTCCTACATATTTCATAATTTCAAATTTCAATGCAATGCCAATAATGCCAGACCGGCTAATTACTTAATTCATCTACCAAAACACAGAAAAAAAAAACAATTAGCAAATACCTTTTTCTTGAAAATCCACGGTTCCTAGCAATTATAATCTAAAGGCCAAAAACTGAAAAATCCCAAGTTCTCCATGGTTGAAATATTTTAATTAATTTTGTCAATTACAATGATGGTTCGGGCTTTCGTTCGGGCATCATCAACACCTAAACATGGAAAACCTCAAGGTATGTATATATAAGAATATATATATATATATATATATATATATATATGGCATAGTCCAGGTATATTTAGGTTCTGATGATGCCCGAACGGAAGTCCGAACGCCAATGTAATTGACAAAATTAATTAAAATATTTCAACCATGGAAAACTTGACAATTACATGGACGTTCGGGCTTCACACCTAGCAAATATACCTGGACTCTCTCTCTCTCTCTATATATATATATATATATATATATATCCCATGAGGTTTTCTATGTTTAGGTGCTGATGATGCCCGAACGAAAGCCCGAAACGCCCAGGTAATTCACAAAATTAAATAAAATGCGATTAGTGACCATTAAACGATAATTATTCAGAAAACATGAGATGCGGTCTGGTGTTATGTAGGTTTCAGAAAAACATTTTCTTTATCGTGCCAACGTTTCGATCTTTATTGAGATCATCTTCAGGGCCCGGGATTTACAAACATTGTTTACATTTAAAAAACACTTGTAGAATGTGGAAAAAAGTGAATTTATACAATGGAAAATATATTTTTTTATATTCAATCAAAGTACATCCTGAAGATGATCTCAATAAAGATCGAAACGTTGGCACGATAAAGAAAATGTCTTTCTGAAACCTACATCACACCAGACCGCATCTCATGTTTTCTGAATAATTATCGATTAACGGTCACTAATCGCATTTTATTTAATTTTGTGAATTACCTGGGCGTTTCGGGCTTTCGTTCGGGCATCATCAGCACCTAAACATGGAAAACCTCATGGGATATATATAGTCCAGGTATATTTGCTAGGTGTGAAGCCATCACACCAGACCGCATCTCACGATTCCTGAATAATTAAATAAAATATTTCACCCACGGAGAACTTGGGATTTTTCAACCTTTGGATAAGAATTATCAATTCATTTAAAATAAAAGCTTCAAAAATCTTTAACTCAATACCGAAACATATAGTTCAAATAAAAATCATAATATCATTCAAACTAAAACATAAGGAATATTTTTTTAAATAAATATGTTGAATATAATACTACAGTGTTATGTCCTGGCTCCATATAGAGAGCGTGTAGGTATGCCGCCGGATTTAAGAATGGTTCTCGGACAAGGTAGCGAGTTTCAGGGTCCCCTGTTCCGCTTTTATATAGCCGCCAAGATGTGTGTTTTGTGTTTCTGTGTTTTGTATGAGTGAGTGTATTTATTACAGTGAATGGGGAGGGGCTGACGGTGAAATAGCATCCCGATCGCGCCTTGATGTTGGGTCGATGGCGGAATGTATATAAAGTATGCCGGTTGATGGAGGAATTTTGAGTACCCCATCTGCTAAATAAAATGAATGGAATGTATGTAGGTGTGAATGTATTTATTTGTGTGAATGCTTAGTGAATGTGCGATGTTATATTTCGTACGCGCTCGGGGCTGAATTTACCAAGATGTTGGATGACCCTAAAATCTCTCTCTCTCTCACCCTCTTATTTCCTTTCTAAACGTTAAATATATTTCAGAACGCAGCTTGCTCTTGCAACCTGACTGAGATGATGTCTCTCGTCGCCGCACATCTCTCCTCTGGAGGCCAGTTCAAAGGAAAAGCCGGCTTGGCCGAATTCCGCGTAAGTGCACAGAACCCAAATACAACAAAGTGTTAACTGAACAAAATTTATTATTAAATTGGGATTAAGTTCGAGAATTGGTCGTTACAGAGTGTCAGAATTATGCGGAAATTTTTTTCCTGTGACAGGATTTTAAAAAAGTCTATTTTGTTCGAGTTATAGAGTTGTGATGTTTCTTCAGAAATGTAGCATATTCATAACTAAAAATATCAAAACTGCGTTTAAGAAAGGAGACATTGTAGATTTTAAAGTCGTTGGAGTTAATTCATTTTTTAATTAATTTATTCTTTGGTTTGTTATTTTTCAGAACCTGATAGGCCTTCCGGGGGAAAAAGGATTACAGGGAACAAAGGGTGAAAAAGGCGAGCCAGGCCCGAGGGGACTTGAGGGCGTTCAAGGACAAAAAGGTGCGTTTTCTCTTTATTCTCTCGGTTGTATTTATTTATTTTTTGTCTCAGGAAGCCCAGGTTTAAGTGGACCCCCTGGAATCCCAGGAGCACCAGGACCACCCGGGCCACCTGGATCTTCAGAGTACATTAGTTATAATGTGAGTTTTTTAAAAAAAAATTTAAAATTATTTTGAATTTTGATTTTTTTTTCTTTAAGGAATTGTCTTCCGGCCCGGAAGGGATCAAAGTCCCAGCGACGGGGGATAAGAGGGTCGTAGGGCTCAAGGGCGACCGAGGGGAAACCGGGCCGAAGGGCGCCAAGGGCGAAAGGGTGAGTCGTTCATTTCAGTTCAGAAGGGCTTGCGAGGATAAAGTCCTCGGTTCGATTTGTTAAGACAGCTCGGCCAACTGTTGCTCCGGCTTTACCGAGGATGAAACTTTTACTTTATAGCCGGAAAGAATTTGATCATATTTTTTGCCTTTTTTTTAGGGATATCAGGGCGATCAAGGGCCCCAAGGGCAGAAAGGAGAACCTGGGAGGGAAGGTTACGAAGGCGTCCCCGGTCTTCCTGGCCGACCTGGAAATAAAGGCGAAAAAGGTATTTTTCCAAAAAATAAAAAATTAATAGAATAAAGGTTTTAATTATAAAAATCATTTATACGAAGGTTACTTTTCTCGATCCTTCAGAGCTGGAAGAAAAATTCCTTTAAAACCTTCAGTAATATTTTCTAAACTTTTCTGAACAATGAATATTTATTTCGCTGTATATCGTCTGATAAGTTTGAAATAACATTTTTTTTAAAAATAATCATAGATAAAAAGAATATTTCAAGCGTGCATTTCTGACGAAGAGAATGGGAGAAAAATACACCCGCTCAACTTTCGCCTATCGATTCCTTCGCCGAAAAGCAAGATCAAAGGGCATACTGAACAAAGTAGATCATAAAAGAAGAAAAAAAATTGGAATAAAAATATATACCCAGTTTTACTATGAAACGGTAAAAGGAAGACGAGCGAAACTCTCCGGCCCCGCGCGCACCTGATTAAATTCGCCTAACCCATGGGTACTCAATTCTAGACAATATTGTTGTTGTTGTTCGAGTATCTTTTTGCGATTTTAATAATTTATTGTTGCGCTCAGATTATTCCATATCACTACCTCTTTACAGTCAAACTTAATGATTAATTTCACTAGTTTCGTGTCCGCTTGACCAATTAATATCTTACAATTAATTAAGGTTTTTAGTTGAAATAAAAAAGTCAGGGTCAAGAGCGGGATTCGAACCCACGATCTTCGGCTAGATAAGCCGCTGCTCTAACCACTTGAGCTATCGTGACCTCGATCCCTCGGACACCAACTTCCCAACTCGACCCCACCGTTTGAATTTTCCCTCCTTTTTGCCATTTTCAAATGTGTAATCTATTTGATTCTCGGCGACAAATGAAATGGCCACGGAGAGCTTTAGTGAAGGCATACTTCATTTTAACTTTTTAAATTCACTAGTTTCGTAGTCCGCTTGACCAAGTAATATCTTTTCTATATCTAATATCTTTACTAGGTTTTTAGTTGAGATAAAAAAGTCAATGGCACGATCCGAGAATCAAATAGATTACACGACATTTGAAAAATGGCAAAAAGGAGGAAAAATTCAAAAGGTGGGGTTGAGATGGGAAATTGGTGACCGAGTGGATCGAAGTCACGATAGCTCAAGTGGTAGAGCAGCGGCGTATCAAGTCGAAGATCGTGGGTTCGAATCCCGCTCGTGCCATTGACTTTTTTATCTCAACTAAAAACCTTAATTAATGATTAATTAATAAGTTATAAAATGGTTGGCAAACCCTTTTGGATAGGTTATGTGGAATGGCTTTTTTCAAGATGGTCGCAGATTAACTTAATTAATTACAAAATCTGAATTTAAAAGTCAGGTTTTCCTTTATGATTTTAAATAAATAACCTTTCCATTTAACATGAAAATATTTTGTCAAGGAGTTTTTTAAATGCTTAATTAAATAATGGTCAAGAAAATCACTATTTGTTTTTAAATTTTTAAGAAAAAAAAGTTTATAAACATTAAAATAATTTGAAGTTTTAAACGTCGGACCGCAATGATACCTGATTTGTCCCGATATCCTTCCTCTTTTGGCGAATATTCAAGGATCAAGCACGGTAACCGAGAAGGAACAGGGGGTGGCTTTGCAACCCTGGGCGCATTTACAAACCACTTTGCGAAGGGTGCTTCTTGCCTGAATGGGCCCTCTCGAGCCTATCTCTCTCCTTCAACCAGAACTTGGATGAGGCGAGACGGCGAAAACAACCCCCTTTCCGATCGTTCTTCGAAAAATAAAAAACGCCATCCTTTTTTTTTTTTTTTTTTTTTTTCAACGGAATACCTTATCAATGAACCGTTTTTCACTATCAGATTTTACCGCATTAAGAGAAAAAACCACAAGAGATATCTAACAAAGTACAAAAAACTAAAATACAAATCGAATCAGGAAAATATAATTTTTAATATATATAATAAGTTTTATAAATTGACACGAAATAATAATAAAACCTTAAACACTACAAAAAAGTGAAAAACTTAAAACGGTTATTGCTAATTTCAGATAAGAATAAAACAGATCATATTTATTCCAAAACAGTTCTTCACTGTTTGATAGCTACCAAATGAAGCTGAAACATAAAGAAATTATAGCATAAAAGCAATATTTTAACAAATTAATAAATTTTCTATTGTGGGGGGGAGTAAGGATGTACACGAGTCAATGGCAAACTCAGACGGATTAAAAATCATATAATAATCACAAATGTCCATTAGCACTTCCAGAATTCACATAACCATCATAAAAATTAAGACAATTTTAAAAGGATTTTGCCTACGAAAATGTACCAGTTTTGGTCGATTTCTCTCTCTCTCTCTCTCTCTCTCTCTCTCTCTCTCTCTCTGTGTGTGTGTGTGTGTGTGTGTGTGTGCAATATAGCTGGAAGTATAGATAAATGGATTGATAAATATAGAGATGGGTAGGTTGGTTGATTGATCGATTGATTGAGAAAAAAAGAGGGACATTAACGATTCCTGCCAATTGTTTATATTATTATCTTTGAATACTATTTAACTCACCGCTCTTGCAGGGAGAGGTTTGGCAAAAAGTTCTCAGAGTTGTATCCGAAGGGTGCGTTTTTGGTCCCATCCTATATAAGGTTTACAGTACTGACTTTCTTATACAGGGTGTTCGGATACTCTTGTCGTAAACTTTGCCAGTAGATTCTACATTCGAAACGGAACCAAAAAGTCCTAATTAACTACGGTCTGAATCTCAACAGTTTCGGAGTTATTTCACTTTTTCTTATTTTTTAAGATTTCACGACCTTGCTTCTAATAAACAATGGTAACTCCAAAATTAAAAGGTTTTAGACAAATCCGTTGATACCATTGAAAACTACGTTAAATTTCCAATAAGATGTGGTCAATAATAAACTTGTAACCCTTCGTGAAATAAGGATTTTAGTATCGATAACTTAAATTTTTTTTTTTCAAAGTTGAAAACTTACTATTGTGATTCTAAACCACTATTTCCAAATCTAAAGACCAGCAAATTCAGAAAAGTACTCCATTTAATATCCTTTTTAGTGGTGTAATTTCTTTTTTATTTACTTTTTCAAGGATGATAAAATTGATGAACGAAAGAAAAAAACATGGTTGAAGGATTGGTAAGGTGAAAGATTACTAATAATAAATAATAAAAAACTTAAGGAAATTTTAAATAACCCCCAAATTTTAAATAATTTAAAATAATTATTTGGAGATCGTGAGGTGCGGTCTGGTGTGACGCAGGTGTTAGAAAAAGATTTTCTTTATCGTGCCAACGTTTCGAACCTAATTGAGATCATCTTCAGGGCTCAAATTGTTTGTTTCCCGTGTAGATGTGTCATTCTTGTCTGTCGTGTTGAGAGAGCCTAAAATAATGTAAATAAACCCGCAAAACCCGTACGTAAAATGTATATCAGCGTATTCTTCATTAGAAAAATTAGCCATAGGGTTAACAAGATATCACATAGATAACTGAAAACGTTTTGAACCTTGAAATTCTTGTCATACGAAATAATAATAAAATAATCCTTTAAGTTGCAGTCGTGGTGGTAAATAAATAAACAATTGCCCTACTTTTGAACCCAAACGTTTAATAAATTCATTCTTGTTTTTTTTAATTTTCCACCTTAGTAATCCGTCAGCCACGGTTTTTTCCTTTCTCCATCAATTTCTTCATCTTTGAAAAAAGTAATTAAACAAGCAATTGTACAACTAAAAAACATATTAAATAGAGTACGTTTTCTGAAATTTGCTGGTTTCTAGGTTTGGAAATAGTAGTTTAGAATCGCCGTAGTAAGTTTTTCAATTTTGAAAAAAAAAATTTTTTTAAAGTTCTTCCTACTGAAACGCTTATTTCACGAATATTTACAAGTTTAGTATTGACTACAACTTATTGGATTTCTAACGTACTTTTCAATGGTATCAACGGATTTGTCCAAAACGTTTTAGTTTTCGACTTATCATTGTTTATTTGAAGCAAGGTCGTGAAATCTTAAAAAATCGGAAAAAGTAAAATAACTCCGAAGCTGTTCAAATTCGGACCATAGTTAATTAGGACTTTTTGGTTCCTTTTTGAATGTAGAATCTACTGGCAAAGTTTATCACGAGAGTAGCCGAACACCCTGAATAATATATATAATAAATCCCATTTGGAAAGACAAGTGCATGTACAAGAGGTGCTAAAATGCAACAGATACTTCAGTTTGGAATTGGATTTAAAAAAAAGTTTAGTGTACTAAGTAAATTAAACTGTGCCATAGATTTTATATAGTGTTGGAATGCAAATGTTTGCACAGCAGTAAAAGATCAATGTAAATAAGACAAGAAAAGATTTATTAGTGGTCTTTTAGGGTTAATTTATTTTTATTTTTTTAGGAGATTCGGGGTCACAGGGACCACCAGGACCTCCGGGACCCCAGGCGATTTATCTAGACTACGGTGATGGGACGCCGAACAAAGGTGAACGATTTTTCACGTACAATGATGAAAAATTATAACAAAATTTGTCCGAGGAAAGTTTTTTTTTTTGTCTTTGGCTTTGTCTAAAGGCCGGTAATTTATAAAAACGTAAGGGGGATATTCAAAAATCGTCTGAAGGGTAAGTAGTACTTTATTTTCATTGGTTTTTCCTGAGGGAACAGTCGGCCGTTTCGTAGAATACGAGTTGAAAAATATTTAAGAGTGATGAACTTTATCATTATCCCAGAGATAAATATCACCCATGGGGTGAGGTCGCCTGAGTGGACATTTTTTAAAATAATGGACCTTGGGACAGCATTTCCTTTACCGAGTAAACAGAAAATAAAAATGTAAAAAACTGCCTGCCAAAAAAAAAAATCTAAATTATTATATATCATTTTTTCATTTATACCATATCCAAAGTTAGCCACTTTTAAATTAACTAAGTTTAGAAAAGTACACCATAAATATTACTGAATTTGTCATATTTATTTTTTTATTGTATTTATTTGTTTATTTTCTATGGGGGAATAAGTATCTGGAGTGAAAGGTGATCAAGGAATACCAGGACTAAAAGGAGAAAAGGGTGGTGAAGGACCACAAGGACCTCCCGGCTTGCCTGGCCGAGAAGGCCTCCAGGTAAAGCTAATCCAGCATGCGAAAAAAACATATATATGTATATATTTTTTCTTTTTTTAAAAAGGGAAAGCCTGGAGAAAAGGGTGAAAGAGGACCGATTGGCCTTAAGGGTGAGCGAGGGCAACCGGGACCATCTATGGGCGAGAAGGGCGAACGAGGGAAAAAAGGCAGGCGAGGACGGCCAGGTCCTCCTGGTCAGCCCGGCCCGGTACTTATATTTTTATTCCAAATTTTTTTTAAATTTATTTATACCTTCATTACATCAATAGGCAAGCCCTGAAACCCCACTTGGAGCCAAAGGACAAAAGGGAGAACCGGGAGAGTTGACAAATCCTTTTGGCGATCCAATAGCGGTAAATTTTCAACAATGTTCTTGCCGGGTCAAAATAAATCAAATTTTCAAAAATAATTTTTTTTAGGTCAAAGGTGATAAAGGTGAACCAGGAAAGGATGCGGTGCAGTATGTGCCTGTACCTGGACCTCCTGGCCCGCCAGGCCCACCGGTAAACCATCTGACAATTTCAAAAAATACCGAATATCTAATTTCTTTAAAATTTAGGGCCCACCTGGAATAGGGCAGAAGGGCGAGCCTGGAGAAGAAAGGAATAGAGTCTACGGGCAGCCATCATACATTCCGAGGTCAGGACTCAGAGGCAGCTTAGAAGAACTTAAAGCGCTCAAAGAACTCAAAGACTTAAAAGAAGGTACACCAAAATATTATTTTATTAATATCTTAAACTGCCAACTTGTTTTAATAATTTGTATCAAGTTATCCATATTTATGAAAAAGTGAGTTTCATGAAAATTTTGTACTTTCTTTATTATTCAAGACATTCATGTTAATGTATTTTATGATGTTTCATATGAAATAAAATTTTTGATTAATCTAAAATAAAAATAAACAGGGAAGGAAGGAAAGGAATCATCACCGTCCTCCGAAAGCACACTCATCGTACCTGGAGCTGTGACGTTTGACAACTTGGCTGCAATGTCTGAAGTACGTCAATCGAAATATAAGCAAAACATAATAAATTAACGTAACTTTTTCATTTAGCTATCTGTCGTGAGCCCTGTTGGAACCCTGGCTTACATCAAAGACGAAGAAGCTTTGCTGGTGCGGGTCAACAAAGGCTGGCAGTACATTGCAGTAGGTTTATTAAAACTTAGAAATTTATTCAGTTTTGGTAAAAATTTGTTTCTTTTCAGCTTGGATCTTTGGTGTCGACAACGACAGAAGAGCCTCCGCAGACTACTCCTGAAGAGGAGAAGATAGAATCCTTATTCGAGTCTTCCAACCTGGTCAACCATGTGCCAGAGCCCAAAGATGGCCCTACAGTCAGTAAATCTTATCATTTCAAATTTTAAACAAACTAATATTTACTTGTTTTTTCAGGAATGGCAGCCAAAGATGGTAAATGTTAAATAATTGTTAAAAGTCGGGTTTTATTGATGTATTTTTCTTTTTTTTAGTTAAGATTAGCGGCTTTGAATGAAGCCTATAGTGGAGGGATGAAAGGGCAAAGGGGTGCAGATTATTCCTGCTACAGGCAGGCCAGAAGAGCTGGGCTCAGAGGGACCTTCCGCGCCTTTCTCGCATCTAGAGTGCACAATCTAGACAGTATTATTCGAGCACCAGAAAAAGACCTGCCGATCGTCAACATCAAGGTTTGACATTTTTGATTCAAATTTTTTACAAATACTACATACTTTTTTTTATTCTTTAGGGCGATATTCTGTTTAACTCGTGGAAGGATATATTCAACGGAAATGGTGGATATTTTACCCAGCAACCTAGAATTTACAGCTTTAGCGGAAAGAACATACTCACAGATTTTTCATGGTAAGATGATAAAGAAATTAAAAAAAAAATTATACGTGACTGACTTGTAAAATCAGGCCGCAGAAATATATATGGCATGGATCGCTGGTTACGGGAGAGAAGGCTGTTGACGAGTACTGCGATGGCTGGGAGTCTGACTCTGTCGATAGGGTTGGCCTTGCCTCATCTCTGCACAACGGGAAGCTCCTTGGCCAAGAGCCTCTCGCTTGCAATCACAGGTTGGTTATTTTCTTTCTACCGTCCAGAGAATGTTTATTTATTTATTTTTTTTCTTTTAGGTTTGCAGTGCTTTGCATAGAAACAGGTGCGCTACCGCTGACCCGGCGTCGTCGGAGGCGGCAGCCGGATGAGATGACCGAGAAGGAATATTCGAAATTTATTGATGAGATCTCGACCGAAGCACTCTGATGCCGTTCACAAGCATGGACTGAAGTTTTACAATAAAAGAGAAAGCCTAATTTTTTTAATTTTTTTATTGCGAGGTATTAAATTTATTGGAATAGAATTTCCAAAAAAATCCTCTGCCCTGATATTCCTAGACTCCAAACGGCTCACTTAAGACTCATGATTTTAATTCACTTTTAAATAAATTATAGTTTAATTTTTTTTAAATAAAACAGATAAATTAAAAAATAATTATACAAGGAATAATGGAAAATTTAATTGTTAGTTTATGAGCAAGAGTGTTGGAATTTTACTTGGGGTAGAGGTGTACCTTTTATTTAAATTTTGATTAAATTTTTTAAAATGTCTTTAAGAGAAATATTTTGGGATTAAAAAAACAAGAGTTTAATAAGCACAACGGTAACACCTAAATAATAAATAATAAGATCCCAATGAAATACCCTCCAAAGTGTTGAAAGTTTTCAAGTGAACATGGCTGTCGAATGTCGTTTAATTTGTTAAAATGATAAATAAATAATTGATTAAAAATTAAACGGTGTTTAAAATTTTGAAAAGAATGACGAGAATAGTTTTTCTAATAATTTCTCGGTGATGTAATTTTTTAGCGATTACGCGACCTTTGTAGTTGAATGGCCTCAGCGATCGTTTAACGCGAATGATCAGATTTTGAAAAAAAATTAACGCAAATGAATGATCATTTGTTAAAGGGTCGCAACTTCAGTATTATTTAGTAATTCACATTCTCCTATATTTATTTTTTTACGAATTAAACAAAAATTATGTTATATATGTAAAAAAAATGAAATATATAAAAAATTAAGGTTATTGCTAATAGTAAAAATATTATATTGTTGGGATGTCACTGTTATTTTACCAGTATATTTAAAATAATATATAAGAAGAAAAGAAAATGTGAAGAATTATATTACAAAAAGTATATATATGTATAAATAAATGTTATTTCTCAAGAGGATTAAAAAATTAATTGATAAGAGTCCGGTGCTCAAAATGTGGTTGAAAAAAAATGTATAAAAAAATGCTTTTCTGGCTTCTTTAATGAGTGTAAATGTATGAAAGTGTAAGTGGATTTTTGTAAGAAAGTGTGCTTCCAGTTTTAATTTTTTAAATTTTTTTTAAAACGAGTTTTGAGGCACTTTTTATTTCAAGGTGCGCTTCTGAGTGCGAAAGTTAACTCTGTGTTCATGTACAAAGCACAAGGCTGGCAGATAGTTTATCAGTCTCAATTTACACCGTTAATGGTGTGCCGCATTGTAAAACAGAGTGCACATTTTCATAAACTAATCATTGTGTAAATTTTGTATTGTAAATTTTAATAAAGATAAAATTAAATCCCCTCGTCTTTGAAATGTTTGTATGATCGAAAAAGGATGTCGCTTTCTTAAACGTATTGAATATATATGTTTTCAGAAAAAAAGTGTAAATTTTAAAATAAGAAAACCATCTTTAAAAACTGTGTGTACTTACTTGAATACAATTATTAATAATTGGTCTTTTTTTATTTGGACTTTTTATTTAACTTACATATTTTCTGCTCGTTACAACTATTCCATAACATTCCTATCTGTAGCCATAAAAGAAGTAAAATTTAAAAAATAAATTCACTATTAGTGAAGCCCGAGGATATCAAAATACCCAGCATCTCACTTAATCAGATTGAAGAAAACATTCAATAATGGAGTTACAGAAATGATGTTAACAATACTGCAAAGACACAAGGAAATAATAACACACAATTGCAAAATAGTTTGGTATACGGAGAGAGAAGGTCATAGCCACCGCTGACACAGAATCCTCAACCCTGCCAGACAGCCAGTCAGGAGAGGATGTGGCCAATTAGCTGAGCAGGCAGAAAGAGAAACAGGGGATGAGTACTATTGGATGGAAATTGTAAGAAGCAGGATAATTTCCTGTACAATAAAAGGAAAAAATGTCCTTAATAAACCGTTTTTCCCCCCATCTCGGAGGTTACATGCAGAATCCCCCCACTCATACAAAATGGTGGAGACACTGTAAAAAAGTGGTTTTCGTGCAGATCAAAGAGAACTCATAACGTTCTTAAGTCCAGAATAATGTTTGTAGCAAGACTAAGCCAAAAAAACAAATGTACGACTAACCCTGGACCCACATGATTTAGAAGCCAAACAAAACAATGAATGATGGAAGCAACAGTGGGCGGTGTATCTTAATTTTGGGTTGGGGTTCAATGGTACTTGATCATCCTCCTTGGATAGGTTCAACCGTAAAGAAAATGGCATCACTTCTTATGAGGAATCTTTGTTTGCATTGAGCGCTTCAAGAGAGGCTGCCTACTTCAACTAGGCTGCCTTCTCTCTCACGAACAAACCTGGAAAGAATCCAACCTTTCCTGAACAACGTCATAATCCTTTGCCAAGCATACCTAGATATGAGCAAGAAGAAAAGTCAGAATAGCAATAAGAGGATTGTGGTCCTCTCTACTGGAGAAGGTTAACCTGATGCCAGTCAATATGGACAAGGAGACATCAGAGTTGTTGGTAGAGCAGAGGAAGCAATATTGCGCAGCAGCTGAGCTTTCATGGGAAGTCTATCAACTATCTCTGCTCTATATGGTCATAGAAAATTGGGCGCTTGAATATACTAACAAAACAAGCAGTTGATTTTATTAGATTCATCTGCAAAACAAGTACGATTTAGAAACAAGTTCTCTACTAGTGGAGCAATTATGAACTGCTACTTAATAACTAAAGCCCATGTCCCACCCTGCATTTTCATAAAAACAGCCCTGTTTCCTCCAAACACTCGTTGCAGCGTTAAACACAACTCATATCCGATGGCATCCTTCTCTAAATGGAGCCAATTAATGACACTCTTGAACTAAGGTCAGATCGAACAACCTGTTGCTATATAAACAGACATGCAGCTATTCTACTTCTTCTCCGTGTAAGCATCTGTGTTTAAACCTAACATAACCTGTTCGTATTCCCCATCACATTTTACATTCATGCTAATAAATACATACAATATCAATGTTCATGAAAGGAAACAAACAATACGATGTCAGTACTATATAAAATAAAACAGCCCTGTTTCATCTAATTATACTTTGCAATACTTAAAACATCTCATATCAGATGGCATCTTACACGCCATCTATAAAGAACCAAAGAATGACAACATTCAATTAAAACAGACAATCGGAAGAATTACGAAAACTTTCTCTACAACCAATACAGCTGTTTTGGACCAATATTGTCTATTACTAGTCCTAAAAGAACCCTAAACTTTTATTAATTATCTGGAAGTCACGGTTTACTAGTGAAGTTTTTACCCCTTCTTATTGTACAATTTTGGTTACTATTTCCACTTTTATCAATTGTAATTCAAAAGGGGTGTTTAAAAAATTCAAATTCACTTTTTTTTCAATACTTTACCCAATTTTCGTTACATTTTAATGTTACATGATGGAAAAAATACATTGTAAAAAATTATACAAAACAAAAATACTCTTCTGTAAAAAATCATTTTTTATCGTCTTGTTAATTTTAAAATACAATAAGTATATTAATACAAAAAAAATGACATTTTTTCTGTTTTAAATGTTTCAATTTTATTTTTCTCAGACAGACACAAATCACATCAAGATAAATACTTTGATATTTACACATAAAAACAACAACTCAAAGCATTATATACAAACTGAAAACACACTGGTAACAAATGAAATTTATATTTTAAAAAAATTAAAAATGGGCCGGTGATAGTTTACAGTGCACAAAAGGATCTACCACCGCCATATTGATTAAAGGAAATGATTATTACAAAATATCTACTCATCTAGGCATTTCATCTACTTTTTCATTTTATATTAAAATGCTTAGGGTTGTTAAATTTGTTTATTAAATAAAATATAAAGACTAGCTTTTCTTTAGGCCTAGTCGAACATTTCAAATGTCAGAAAGAATTATTTTGTACAAATATATAAATAAAGTTATTAGATTGAAAAATTAAACTTAATATAAGTTTAAACATTATACTAAACATTTTTAAAAAAATGCATAATTTGTGTCTAAAATATATATTAAATAAAGGGGGGATAATAATTTTTATTTACAAAATTAATTTGACACCCCATTATAAAAGATCTCAGGCAAATATTTTATAATATTAACCAACGACAATTAAAATTTTCATCCAAACCTAACTTTCTACTTTTATTTTTAATAAGGATATACAATGTTTTATTTAGGAGAGTGGATATGTTTTTTTTTTTAAAGACATTATAAACACTTATAGGTTTTTTGTTTTTAAAATTAAAAAAATGAAGTCTATGAACACACAAATTACTGCTAATGATATTTGATATGATCATGAGCGTTTCAAGATCCGAGGGCTGAAAGGGATTCAGTATGATTACTTGAAAAAACATTTCGTATATATTATAAAACGAGGCAGTTTTGTTTTGTTTTACATGAAAAACAATATATTTCAGCAAAAGTTCACGCTTGAACCATTTTTTTTATACAAATTTAAAACAGTCTTTATCACATAGCGCCGCGGTTTAATCAGGGTGACTCATTGCTGAATATATTTTCAAGGAGCTCTGTGTACTCTTGCTGTGACAGTTCTGTGCTGCGACGCCTTCGCTTTTTCCCCGAGTGCGATGATGCTATTTCTACACACAAAACGGCTAACCTAAAAAACAAAAAATTAGTAGTAAAATTTAATAATTTTAATTTATTTAAATAGAATACCTGTAAGAGCAGAGCATGGGCTCTTGTCCAATCAGCTTGTACTTATGTTGTGAATTCTGAATTAGAGGTGATGCCATGCCGACCTTTTCTGATGAACCCGACTCCCACTCGTCGCAATACTCGTCCATTGCTCTTTCCCCGCTCGGTTTAGCTCCATGCCATATATACTTCTGAGGCCTGAAATTTTTTATTATAAACCAAGAACATTTTGTTGTTAATTATATTTTTACCATGAGAAATCTGAGACAATGTTTTTCCCGCTGAAGCTGTAAATCCTAGGCTGTTGGCTGAAATGGGACCCATCTTCGGAAAAGATGTCTTTCCAGGAGTTAAACAGCACTTCTCCCTGAAGGGAACAAATTTATTTAGATTATTTATTTTTATTTTCATTTAATATGGTACATTATTCTAATTTGGTGAGGGAGTAGTTAGAGTTCAAGGTGAATATGGGTTTTCACATTTTATCAGGGTAAAGTGATGAATTAAGCAAATTATAGCAGTTCTATTCATCTTGGTCAAATAAAGGATCAGCTCATAAAGGGTGAAAAAGGAAAACATTCTATATAAACAGATTTAAAAGATATTCAAGCTGAAATTTTGAACATGAGTTTTTTCAATTTTATAAAAAAAAAAAAGGTGAATTAGCTCAATCCAACAATTTTTAATCACCTCAAATTTTGGCCAAAAAAGCAACAGTTGGCCTCATTATGTCCTATAGGAAAATACTCTGTATATACAAATGTTTAAAGTTATCCATGTATAACCTTAAACATGGGTTTTCTGAATTTTGTCTACCCACAAATGGTGAATTCAGCTGATTCGAGTAGTTCAAGATATCTCAAATTTTGGCCAAATAAAGCAAAAGATCAGATTGTAAATGGTGAAAAAAGAAAACTTCCTTTATATACAGATTTCAAAGGTATAAATTCCAAATGTTAAACATGGTTTTCACAATTTTAGCAATATTGCAGAAAAAACTTGTCTCTCATCAATCCTATACTATCTAGTGTTGCACAGGGCAGCGTCCTTGCTTCCCTACTTTACTCACTTTACCAGCCTACCAACACGACCTAACAATATTACTTTTATCTTTGCCCATGATACCGCCAACCTTTCTTCTGATAAAGATTCAGTCACAGCTTTCCGTAATTTTTAAAATCATCTGCACACCCTTGAGCTTCGATAGTGGAGAATCAAGTTCAATGAAATAAAATCAACATCAACCATGTTCTCATCATTTTCTAGTCCGGACAAACAATTGACGTAAAACCTCGCCTGTGATTTAAGCTCAACGAACAAAAGCAAAACCAGACGAATTCTACATTATTACAAAATTAAATTAAACAGATAAAATATGCAAAACAAGGTTACATTCTACTGGGTCAGGAGTTGCAGGAGTAGAGGAAAATGAACACTTGCTAGGAATGGAGCTGTTATGCTGCTGATAGTTCTCGAGATGTTTTATGACATAAAGAGAAATTATCAATGAGAAATTTTGTCAAGAAAACATAGCAAAAGTGAAGTAACAACAGAAGTCACTCACTACACACAAACAATCCAAAAACCTCCTGGAGGGCTTGAAAGACTGACAATGAAATGCATCAGAGGAAGCAGGAAAAACTCAAAAATTTAACAAGATTGCAAACTTCTCAAGAGACTTTGCTGAATCATTCTGAATTTTTACATCTACCCCTACAATGTTAGGATGTTCCTTAAAGTGACCATTATTTTGAGATTTCTCAATCATTACCTTGAGGTTTACAACGGGCAAGTCCCTGTCTGAAAATTTCACTATACTGTAGAGGTTTTCTATCCGAGAGGTGAGGAAAGCTCTGAAAGTGCCACGAAGTCCTGCCCTTCTGGCTTGCCTGTAGCAAGAGTAGTCAGCGCCACGCAGGCCTTTCATTTCTCCGCTGTATGGCTCATTGAGAGCGGCCAGTCTCAGCTTTCAAAAACACAAAAATAAATTAGTTTCTATGCAAATTGCGATAAAACGACACAATTAATACCATGCGAGGGTGCCAATCCTTAAGTAGCGTTAAAAAAAATTGAATAGTATTTTTAATAAAAATATTTTTAATAGTTGTTTTTAATTATACCATTGGGCCGTCCATTGGGACAGGTTGAGTCTTGACGTGATTCGATGATTCAAACGGTGGCCTTAGTTTTTCAGTCGTCGTAGTCGGAGGGGGTTCCGTTGTCACAGGAACGAGTGATCCAAGCTTTAAAAACAATATAATGACATAAAAATAAATAAATAAAATTAACTAGTCTTACAGCGATGTACTGCCAGCCTTTGTTGACTCGAACCAAAAGAGCTTCCTCATCTGTAATATAAGCGAGAGTGCCCACCGTGCTTGCCGTTGACATCTGTGTTTAATATTTCAAAAGATTATTTTTTTTTAAATTGTCGCCTGATTGAAACTCACCCTAGCCATTGCGTCCAGGTTCTGAAACGTAACCGCCCCTGGTACAATTTTGGGCATTTGGTATTGCATTTCTGGTATCCTCGCTGTAAAGAAATAAAGAAAATATATAGATTTTTTCCGATTATTTAATCATTTTCCAGTCAAATGAGTGCACAGAAATTTTTAATTTGTAAACTCATAATTCTTACAGTCAGACTTTTCTTTCAGTTCTCTCAGTTCTTTCAAAGCCCTAAGCTCTTCAAGACTTCCTCTCGGTCCTCGCAGCGTAAAACGATTTCAAAGTTAGGCATGCATATTATTTTGATTTTTTTAAAACATAATTTTACCTTGTCTGGGGTTTGGTGGATCTATGAGTACCCTTCCGTGCATGTGTCCCGTCGAACCGGGCTCGCCCTTTGGCCCGACGACCGTATCTCCGGGCAGACCCTAGAAATTTGTTTATTTAGATTGGAATTTTTAATTTTGTGTCGAGCTAGAAAACATACCGGAGGGCCTGGAGGCCCAGGTGGCCCTGGTACAGGAACATACTGGACGGCGTCTTTTCCCGGTTCGCCTTTCTCTCCTTTCAACTAAAGGAAAATATTTACCATAGATCAAATCACATAATAAAATCCATTCATATTAATTGATATAAATAGTTAATTGGTATAAAAAATCTAGCGGGGAAGCTATCCATTGATATGACTGCTAAAATATTATTATTTTAATCACTCTTACTCTCCGTGAGCAGGTCAAGGGGCCAATAATTGTGTAGACATCGAGGAGGATTATTGGAAAGAGATCAGGAGGCAATTTGTTGTACATGGAGATTAGAGTGGGATTAAAAGTTAGTTTGGCATATTTTGTAGTGGATCTTGCATGTTTTTTATACTTTTATGGACGGCCTGGTTGGAAAATTAGAACAGGCCAATGATTGATCTAAGGTTTCTGTCTGATTCTGCTGACATTGGAAGGTTTGATTGTTTTGATGAGAAAGTTCATAGAAAGTAGGATGCCTTTGAATTTCCAGAGCAAACTAAGATCTTGTGGTTTTTACTGTCCTAGATACAAAAATCTGCATCTACAAAGACACAAAAATTCACAAAAACATAAAATGTGTTCTGCGGTCCTCCCCTCTCCTGGCAGTATCTGCGCAGTGTTTTTCTGTCTGTCCTATCTGGTGCATGTGCCTTCTTAAGTGGCAGTGCCCTGTCAGGAATGTAACCAGAATCCTGGTTGTTGTGGTTGCCTTTCATTAATTCCGTTGTAAGTTTTACAGCTGGACCTTCTTACAATCTCTTCAACCTCATGCCTGGGGTATTATTCCACCAAACTTTGGACTCTTTAAGATGTATCCTCTTTTGTTGCAAGATGCTAAGACACAGTAGAGTTCAGGACCTAGAGAGTCCATGTTAGTTAGCTCCCTCTTTGGCCAACACGACAACCTTTTCATTGCCTTTGTCCTGAATGCCCAGAGGCCCATGCAAAGGTCAGGTCATTGGTGTCGCTGACTTCCACCACGGCCTCCATGCAGTTCCAAATGCTTGTTGCCTTTATTCGAATAAGGCTAGGGTCTTTAGTGCTACCTAACTGTCAGAGAAGATGGCTATATTCCGGGAATGTATTTCTAGCCTTTTTATATCCTTGGTGAAATGTTCAACTGTTATGATTTCAGACTGGAAAACTGTAGCTTATTTACCTAAGTTTAGTTCATCCCGAAGACTCCAACCGCAATGACTGTGTAAGTTTTGGAGCTGTCAGTGTACCAGTAGGATATCCCCTTTAGCATTGTTCCTTTGGCACTTCTTCCTGTTCTGGAATCAGTACCTTGGACTTTTTAGTAAAATTGAATTTTGAAGTAGTGCTCGATCAATTAGCATGCCTAATACGGCATCAGCCTGTTCTCCTCCCTCAATTTCCATTTATGAGGTGTTCTGGCTTCTCTCTTTGGAGGTTAAGTAGTACATGGTGGGTAAAGATTACATTTTTGGACTTTGTGGTCTCGTGTTTCATTCGCTAACTTTTTAACCTTTGTTCAATGTATGGCTGCATGGTTCGGGGAGCTAAAAGGCCTGAGTTGTAAAATAAAACAGAATAGCAGAAAACCTTCTATTGAGGGATACCACCGTATGGTTTGTGAAACTGAAGAACGGAATTCAACTCATGCTCTACTTGTCAGCCATGTAGGATTGAGAATAAGTCAGTGTGTAGTGTGATGTCCCTTGAATTTCCATAGCAAGCCCAGGTGTCAGACTTGATTGACGATTGAAATCTGATGACTGGGAAGAACCCCGAACAGTATTCCTTCTTTTTAAAAAGGATCCGTTATGTCCACATGATGGCAAACTATCATGGCATTTACCAATAATCAGTCTGGCTGGAATTTACAAGATAGTGCAGTTTCTAAGGTTATGTGAATGGGTGAACCATCGAAAACTTATATGGCGTAGGGTGGGGTACAGAGGATTGCATTATAAAGGGTGGCTCGGGCAACTATAGCTTTTGTCAGGAGTTGGGATGAAGGACTGAATATTACAATTTTAATTTGATTTTAATGTTGTTTCAAATTACTTCAATTCTTCCTCCAAAAGGATTTGTGATTTCTCCAGGTTCACCTTTATCTCCCTTTCCTCCTTGAGGTCCTGGAAGTCCTGCAGGTCCCGGTCTACCAGGATAGCCCTTAAATCAATACAACACATTAATAACATGATGCACATTATTACATCTGTACTTACACCAGCATCCTTGGGATTTTTTAAAAAAGAAAAAAATGCAAATATAAATTATTTTAAGGTTATGGTTAAGGTATGTTTAAAATTTTGCTTACGATTTGAGATTCTCCTGGCTTTCCAGGAGGACCAGGTGGGCCAGGCTTGCCTCTCCTTCCTCTCTTTCCCCTTTCACCCTTTTCTCCACTTCCTGGCCCAGGAGGACCTCTTTCGCCTTTGGGTCCTGGTGGGCCTTCTGGTCCCCTTATACCTATTTCACCTTGTGTACCCTATAATGATCAAATGATTAATTTTAATTATATTAATGAAACAAATAATTAGATAAATACTGGTATTCCATTGGTGCCTGGCATGCCAGGAGGCCCTCTGTCTCCTTCGCTACCTTTTTCACCTTTCAGGCCTGGTTCTCCCTTATCCCCTTTCAAACCAGGCTCGCCCTTTGTTCCACCTTTAAAAAAATCCAACAAATTTAAATATTTCATGATGATTATTTCTAAACAATTAACTAACCAGCAACTCCTGGAGGAAGGTTGAAATTATCTTCCAATGAGTAAGTAAGTCCGGGTGGACCTGGAGGTCCTGGAGGACCAGGCGGTCCTGAATCACCTGCGGGCAAAAATGATTGGAGAAATTGCTTCGTGATTTTTTTCAATCAGCATACCTTTTTCTCCTTTAACAGCGGGCCTGCCATTCTCACCAGGGGAACCGGGCATGCCGTCTATGCCCGGTGGACCCTGTTCACCATTGTAACCCTGAAGTCCTGGAGGACCTTGGTGTCCCCGT
Organism: Cimex lectularius; assembly: GCF_000648675.2. NCBI lineage: Eukaryota > Metazoa > Arthropoda > Insecta > Hemiptera > Cimicidae > Cimex > Cimex lectularius. The sequence continues at coordinate 69,056 of NW_019392653.1, forward strand.
TCTCCTTTGGGGCCTTTCAATCCCGGTTCTCCTCGCTCACCCTTGTCTCCAGAAACACCCCTTTCGCCCTTAGGTCCCATCGGTCCATCCGCACCTGTGTCACCCTTGGGACCAGGTGAGCCCAGGCGTCCCATCGAACCATCATAACTACTCCCCATGATCGCTTCCTAAAAATAAATATTAAATTAAAAATCTTTTAAAAAATAAGATTAATATAGAAATAGAAGCATATTCTAATATATCTGGTGTTCCTCGTTATATTTTTTCTACCTTAAACATTGCTCTAGGTCTCCAGCTAGGCTGCATTAAACAATTTCAAACAAACATTTAAATGGATAAATTTAGCGGGAATGGGTTTTTCTAATTTACTTACATCAAAATTGGAAAATTCTGATGTCCCTGGAGGCCCAGGAGGTCCTGGTACACCTGGCATCCCTGGAGCTCCATCCAGTCCTGGTTCGCCTGCAAAAATTAATCTTTTTAAAAACTCTTTAATTAAATATTTTGCACAAGAGGTCACGAGGTGGTCACAATCTTCAACCTCATCTCTGATTATGACCTATTCTATTATTCTATTTCTTCCTATTCGTTTTATTCTGGTTGAGGACACATAAGATGCCTTGGACTGTATTAAAGCAGAAGATCTATATCCCTATCTACTTGACAATCTATCTAAACAGATTTTTTAAATTAAATAAATCTATTTAATTTAAATAATAAATAATATACCTTTTTGGCCCTGGATTCCTTCAGGACCTCTCGGCCCTTGATCACCCCTATCTCCCTTCAACCCCCTCGGGCCAGTGCTGCCCCTTTCACCCGTTATACCCGGTGTACCCTGTAAAGGAATATTTGTTAGAATAAAATCTTTTGGGGTTTTGTCAAAAGCCCACCTTCGGCCCAGGTGGCCCGGTGGATCCGTCGATGCCTGGGATGCCAGGCGGACCCGCTATCATCTTCGGCATCATGAAATCCCTAAGCAGCTGGGTCATGTTGCACGTGCAGACACCGGGTGGTCCTGGTGGTCCCATGTTCATATCACCTCCAGAAAACTTAAAAATACACATAAAACAATTATACAACATAAAGATTAAATATTTTAAACAGTACACTCACAGGCCTAAGTCCCTTCGACTGCATATATTAAAATATTTGTAAATTTTTTTTTTTTTTGAGTTTTGTCATTGTTATGTAAATACTTGCCTCTTCATCTCCAGAACCACTGTAGATCATAGGGTCGTAGGTCAGACCGGAAAACGGCGGGCCCGGTGGTCCGGGTGGGCCTGGAGGTCCTGGAGGCCCTCTTATAGTCTCACCAGGTGGGCCCTGTATTAAACGTGCATTAAACGAAACAAAAATCAATCATCCTACAAGGAAAAAAAATGAAACATACCCTCGCTCCTTTTTCCCCTTTCTCTCCCCTGGACGACTTTCCGAGGAAAACTGGTTCTGAAAATGACGCGAAAGTAAGAAAATTTTACCCAATTTTTTTTTAATGAAGTTTTACCCATGGGCGGGGGTGGCGGCAGATTTGGGGGTATAGTCGCATCCCAAGGATCTTCTCCACTCGCTTCTACCTCACTCTGGAAAAAATATAAAAATTCCACTTCATTAAGTTGATTTTAATTCTTGAGTTTTCCTTTAAAAAAAAATCCAGTTGCAACGACAGGCGGCCTTTTCATTGTACATACAGGTGTTTAAAGTTAATTATCTAATATTTATGATTTACAAAATAAATAAATAAAAAGCCTCCCCCATCCTACGCAGATTTAATTATTTCACTCTCAGCCCCGCTGTTGTTCCTCTTTTGAATAAATGTCCCCCAGGTTGAAAAGGAGTCACCGGCCCTCGAAAGATTAAAGGCGAGCCGCCCAAGAGAAGAATAAAGAAAACGTGGAAAAATAAAAAGCTCTTCGAATTAAGTAGCCGTTTGTGAAAAAAAGCTCCCTTAATTTTCAAAGAGCCATTATCTTGTAAAAATTAAGGAAAAGGAAAACGCAGAAAGGTTTAAAGACAAGGAGGAAAGGGAGGTGTCGTTCGGCCCAACAATGGACCCATTGTACGCCCTTTGAATTAAATCCTTTCAACATGATATTCCATGGTGTCTTGAATTTGAACAAATTCGAAAATTTATTTTTCGATCAATTTGAAAAATACATCCTGCAACACAACACAAGTTTTACATGTACAAATTGTAAATATAAATTTCAGCCATTCTAATAAAACTATTTCATTGATGTATATTTTCAATGATTTAATATATCCACCACGTGTGGCAAGCAACATCGGCGGGTTTTTGAATGGACACGGCCTTCCGATGTGTTCACCTTCTACTTGACTATGGCCAGGGCGTTGCCTAAACCTTTGGCTGTCGCAAGCCGATATTCAAACCTTTTTCTTTCAAATGCCTCTTTAACGTCTGACTATTTTGCCTTGAAATCGGGCTTGAAAACCAATAAATTACCATACGTTTCGACGACGAGCCGGCTTGCAATATTGAACAAAAAATGCAGATTAAGAAGTTAAGCTCTCTTTTCGACTCAAAAGAAGAATGTCGTTTGATGTAAGCATACACTATGTCTGACAAGAAACATCGGAGGGTTTTGAATCGACTCTGCCGTCCGTTGTGCTCACCTCGTACTTGACTATGGCCAGGGCGTTGTCTAAACCTTTAGCTGTTCGCAAGCCGACTTTCGAAAGTTTTTCTTTCAAATGCATCTTTAACGTCAAATCATTATGCTTTGAAACCGTGCTTGAAAACCAATAAATTGTCATACGTTTCGACGATGGAACCGATTTTGACTATTGAACAAAAAGTAAGAGGTGCATATTAAAAAGTAACCTCTGTCTTTGGCTAAAAGCAGGCTAAAACTATACAAAAAGACTCTTTCCCCCGAAAGTATAAGCAGAATAACCTAAAAGAAGGGATTTGTATTATAAAATGTTATCCTGTGACGAAAATCGTAAGGAAATTGATCTAATTGAGCTAAGGGTTCTGTTCATTTATGCTCTCATTGTTCAATATTCTTACCTAGAAGCCATAATCGATTTTAATTCATAAACTCAACTTCAATATTTTGCGAAACGATGGAAATTTTATAAATCTAATGCGATTATTGAAGAGCTGCTTAATGATAAACAGCTTCAAGTTCGTTTTAATCGGTTTAGAATTTTGCATGAATACATTGATTCGTGAAAACGCATTACAAGTTTTATACTCACTTTATAAGTCGAAGGTCGAAATTAGCGAACCTCTAGGCCCCACACTATTTCCAAGTTGAGAACTATGCAATCGAACTCTGTCCGCAAGAAATACTTAAAAAACGATTAAAACAGTTATTCTCAGACAGCGAAACAGCGCTAAAGCACTCTTCAAGCTTCGTGAAAAACGAATCTGATAGCTATGATGTGGGTGCCAGGACAAGAACACGAACACCACTTGCCAAAATTACTTGATTAAAAGTGCTTTGTAGGAAACTCGTCTGTTAGTTGAGAAGAACCTGTCTGGAGCGAAAGACCTTGTTGCAGCCCATCATGTGGAACCAGTTGGAATAAGTTCCCATCAAAATTGTTCTCAAAATTTGATAGTCGTTATCAGGAAGGGGATCAGAAATACTTCTACGAATTGGGTTAAAACTCAAGTTAAAACCATTGGAGGCATCGCCCCTTTCACAAGAACTTTTTTAATTCTGTTCCAGGTTTTTCTGGTTCAAAGATTCAACTAAAGGTATGTCAAGGCCAGGATGTTGTTGTGGACTGCTTCTGGATTTTGAGTTGGAGTGCACGAGAAAGGAATGACACCGGATGAATTCACCAGGTGCAAAATAATCAAATATGTCCTTAAACCAGGAGGACAAATTTCTACCTGTCCTTCAGGAGGCAAGAATCACGGTAAATAATGTCTTTATACTGGCCATTGCCCATTCATTTACCATTTAAAAAGGGAGAAAAAGAAATTGCAGAGGTATAGAAACACAATGACTGCAAAACGTTAGCTCTAAACTTTCCATTTTCATTTGGTCACTGAAGATGGCCTACGACGGCAAGCGTTTTAGCAGTTCACCAAACCAGCGAGAGAATACGGACCCAATAAGTAACCAAATTTCAGTTCATCTTGACTTCACTGACTCGTTGACCAACACCTACTAGCAACATTATTTTATAAATATTCCTTCGTTGCTTTTATGTCAAATCTAATCTTTAAGATCTTATGTTAAATAAAAAAATTATCTTTTGATGGATCAGCTTTGGATCTTGTAAAATTTTGTAATTTATTAACATCAGCGTACTCAAAAAGGGATAGGGCAATGTTGGCGATAAGATGATAAAAAGTGTTATGCAAAATTTATCGCCCCCCCCCCCTTCGACTTTTGAAATATATATAGGAAAACTGCAACAGATAAGAGTTCACCCATGCAAAACTTTTCATTTCTTACGACCCGCAAAGTTTTCCAGAGATACGGCAAATTGATACGTGTTCTTAAACCCGGGCCGAACTTGGACTAGTATGTTATTATACAGGGTTGAACGCACCCTGGGGCGGGGGTGGAAAAAGATAAGTGAAAACTAAATAAGTCTCTTCAAGCCATATTGTCAAGGAGGGACTTAGGACTTAGACTTAGGCTAAAGCGCTGAATCTGCTTAGAGAAGTGATGAATAGTTAATACCTCTTTGAAGGATTTAAACAATTATTAATTATAGTTTAACGTAAAATACGACGAACAAAAAAACAAATTACTGATTTTTTTATTGAATACTTAGAGGATAAATAATTTAAGTAAAAATACTTTCGATCAAGTCTGGCACGTGGGTTTGTTCTGGAGCCTAAGGGCATCCTACCCTCTACACACTACCAATATTTAATTCTTGGTGGTGAGTCCCTCAAGGTAGCGTCCTAGGCCCGCTACTGTACTCAGTATATACTGCTGCCCGTCCCATCCCAACACCACTATTCTAGCATATTACTGCAATTCTATTCCTCTCTCCCTCTCTCTCTCTCTCTCTCTCTCTCTCTCTCTCTCTCTCTATAATGCAAGGTGGGCGACCAAGACCAGAGGGGTTAAATGCCTGGGTAGACTCGTACCCCATCCCTAAAAGGTCCGGGACTTGGTCGGCTCACGTGTCCTGCATAAACCTCTTGGACTTGTTCACAAACCCCAAGATTTTGAACCATTTTATCTCGGGGAGTGATTTGGTGATGTCCTCTCCTTAAAAGATTTCAAATCTAGACCTAGCATATCTATCACACTCTGCGAGGTAGTGCCTTGCCGTTTCTTCTTTTATTTCGCAGAAGCGGCAAAAGGGATCTGGTAGGATACCCATTACGAAGAGGTGTCTTCTCAGTGGGCAATGGCCCGTCAGAATACCTACCAGCCTCCTAATTCCCTTCCTTTCTATACCTCTAACACCGACCCCTTCATAGCTCATCGAACCCTCCAGATTCAATTGATCAATGGTTTAAAAAATTAAAACCTCACAGACCCAAAACATAACCTTCACCAACGCTTCATCATCTTCAACCTCACCCACCTTCCAACTGAAAACTTCATCCACTACCGGCTTTACCTAGACAGTCGAGTCACTTGGAATCCCACGACTCAAAAGGATAGAATCGATGGTATCGATTATTTAAATGACTACTAAACAACTGAACTCTCTCATGACAATAAATACTCGTACAAAGCTCAATACTGAAACCAATATGGACATACGGGATGTAGTTTAAACAATCTTCACTCTCCGTGGAATCCTTACAATCACGGAACCATAGATCCATCGTCATGTATATGGGATAGGTATAAAAGAGGCAGCCACAACGCCTACTGCACCTCGACCTAAATAGATCTATTGTGCTCCTCTGTTAATTATAACTAACTGGCCAGATTCAGGCTATTAACCAGCCTCCGCAGGTTTGCCAGGATCTTGCTTGTGGTGTTTCTTGTCCTAGTTGCAAAGACCTACACCTACATAGACCTTTGCAGAAACATAAAATGTGTTCTGCGATCTTCTCCCCTTCCTGGCAGTATCTGCACAGTGTTTCTTCTGTCTGTTCTCCTATCCGGTGCATGTGCTTTCTTAAGTGGCATTGCCCCGTCAGGAGTACAACCAGAATCCTGGTTCGGTTGCGGTTGCCTTCCAATAGCTCTTTTGTAAGTTTTGCGGTTGGTCCTTCTATGAATCTCTTCGCATGCCGCACAACTGTGGTATTCTTCCACCAGGTTTCGGACTCATTAAGGATTCATTTTAAAATGCATCCTCTTTTGTGGCAGGCTGCTAGGGCGCAGTAGGGTTTCTGGCTTCCTGTTTGGCCAACATGTCAACCTTTGAACCATCGTCAATGATCACGTTTCCAACGATCCATCACGACCTAAATGTTCCCTTTATAAACGAAGTTGGAAAATCTTGACCAACCTTCAATCCCACTCTAATCCCCATGTATAACTACTCCTCCCGATTTCTTCACAGCAAATCTCCTCTACTTCATAAAAAAGCCCATACCTGCTCTCAAATGGATTAAGGGATGATTTCTGATTTAGGACTGCTATCACTTCATAACTTCCCCACTCCATGCTTTTTCGTTCATGCTTTTCTTTTAATTTCTTTAAGTTTGTGCATGCTGCTTTGTGTATAGTTTTTATCTTAGATTGACCATTAAATTGGTCCATCAAAAATTGAAAAGTTAGATGCTAAAAAACCTGTAATCTTCCGTTTGATCCCTGACGCTTTATGAGGTGTTGACAGGGCTAGTTTGCCTAAACTATATCAATGTTCAGCCCATTTCAAAAAATAATATTAAAACTATTAAATAACAATTAAAAAAATAAACATTACAAATCATGCAATATATTAATTTAATTAACTTAATTTCTAACAATTGTTAAAAGAATATGAAAAGTTAACGTCATTTATTTTAGTAAATATTTGTTTCCGAAAGGCGAGTTAGAAGATAATAGACTAATATCCGATATTGGATCATTCCTGTAAATTGTTAAAAGTGCTGGGCTCAAGATCATGCGTTGCAGTTGAAATGCCAGATTTTGTTGTTGTTAGGACTTTTATTTATAAGCGTTTATTTTATTGTTATTGTTAATCAAAAAAAGATTTTTTTATTGTTTTATTTCGTTTCTTACATCACCGTCCCATTTACCGTCCTTATTCAAGAACAGTAGGTCATCCGCTCTTCCAGCCTGTTGTCGAGTAAATAAAAAAAATTAAATTATTAATAATAACAACACAAGTAATTAAATAAAAATTAAATTGGATGTAACACATGGTTAACTGTCGTATTAATATAACAAAATAATTTTGTTATTATGTGGTGGTTACAGAAAAATTTTCAAACATAAATTTATGGCTGTTTTATTGTATAAAGTAACACACATAAATATTTTGTTTTGTATATATTTAGACTGAATGTATTTATTAGCGTGAATGCGTAGTGTGATAAGGCTGATTGTGTGTCCCATCAATGTACATGTGCTGCCATCTGAAGAAGAGGAACTATCCCGACGAAGAATAGGCCATTAGGTAAAGTCCGCCAGTTGCTCTGTAGTTTATTCCCGAGAAACATAAGAAGGTCGGCGACTATAGGTCATAAGTTGTCACACAGACTCTTAGTTTCGGTCCTAAGCCGACATAGGTGTCCGGTATTTAGATAAAGGTTGCTCGAAGGCAGCACTTAATTGAACGTTATCTTTTGCTCCGTATAGAGTGCGAGTAGGAACTTCATTCGATTTAAGGATTGTACTCTACTACAGCTACCAGTATTTGGGTGCCCTGCTGCGATTTCTGAAGAAAACAGGACTGCTTTAATGTATATGGTATTTGGTCGATATCCGGTTTTGTCTTTTGTTTACACTGCAAGTGAATATATTTATTAGAGTGAATGTTATGGAACCGATAGTGGATTATTGAGTATCTCATCGATCCTCAATTAGATTGGTTAACATTTGTAAACAATGAAGAGGTATTATCCACCCGACTAAGAATAAGTCATACAAGGTTGTCACACAGACGTTTATTTTTGGGGCAAAGACGACGTACGTAGAAAAACGTTGCTCAAAGTGTCCTATTTAAATGAAGGGTGACATTTCCTGATCTACATAGAGAGCGTGTAGGAATGCTACCCGATATGTGAATTATGCTTAGATCACGGCTCACAGCATTTGAGTGTCTTGTTCTGATTTCTGGAGGAAATAGGGTTGTTTTATTCTATATGGTATTTGGTCGATATCAGATTTTGTGTCCCACATAATAGAAGGGTGTTAGGTGTTATGAGAATTATGCTAGATCATGGCTACTAGTATCGTTCCGATTTCTAGAGGACCAGGGCTTCTTTATTGAACACAGTAGTTGATAGATATATAGTTTTGTGTGTATTTATTAGCGTGAAAGCGTATAGGCATATGGTACACTCGGAACGAGAAGTGCCTACCCACTACAATGATTACTGGGTTCTAGATTTATCGAAACAGACCTGTTTTATTGTACATTGTAGGCATAGATATTACATTGTTGTTTCCTTTCGTCTTTATTAGAATGAAATGAATTTATTAGCGTGAATGTGCGTGGGACAATGGTGCAATATTGAGTACCTTGTGGACGTTTAAAAAGGTTAGTTGGTGCAAAAGGTAAGACAGGCCTCAAAAGAATAATTAAAAAAAGAAAGACCTTCCCGACTAAGAATAGGCTATTATAATAAGGTTGCCAGATGCTGTATAATTTCCTAGACCAAAAGAAGAGATGTTTGAAGGGGATCCTCGAGAGGCTAACGGGTCATGGTGATGTTGAGACTGGGGTAAAGGAATCCGGTAATGGGAATAGAGGAAAAATAAAAACAGTGAATGTATTTATTAGCGTAAATTTGTAGTTTGAGATGGGCGTTGTTGGAATATTTAGTACACTATCGGCCCTCCATTAGATTAGATAATTCGTGCAAAGAGTGATCTGAATCAACGAAGATGGAGATTTACAAAAAGAGATCATACGAGGTGCACACGACTCTTATTTCGGGGGCGTACGAAGTAGGTGTGAAAGTATCCATGCCTCGTGTCCCACTTAATTAAAGGGAGTAATTTTTCCGGTTCCATATAGAGAGCGAGCAGCCACCCTTATGAGATTTGTACCGGAGTTAGTTTCTGAGCTTCGTTTTCCGATTTTCGCAGGAAACAGGGCTGTTTTATTGAATATAGCGCTTGTAAGATGACGCGTTTCGTTTTTTTTTTTTGCATAGTGAAAGTGAATATATTTTTTAGAGTGAATACGTAGGGAGAATAGGTCTAAGGTGGATTACTGAATGCTCAATTGACCCTCAATAGATTAGTTATTGTGTACAACGGGTAATGGAAGGGTCTGAATAAAGGGATGAAGTTTACTCGATTAAGAATTGGCCGTACGAGGCCGACACTCTTTTTTCGGACTGAAGCCATACGACGTATTTGTCCAACTGTGAAACTGTCACTTAATGTTTCTCACGTAATTGAAGGGTATATTCTTCGGCTCTACATAGCGAGCAATGGTATCCGATATGAGAATTATGCTAGAACACAGCTAACAGTATTGCTGGTGGCCGCGGTAGCCGAGTGGTTAAGGCGTCAGACTCTCGGCTAGTATATCCCGCGGTCGTGGGTTCGATCCCCACCGTCCTCTGGACTTTTTATCTGACGCCTAATGGGGACCGGTGGCCGGAATTGAAAGAAATTGAAGGGTATATTCTTCGGCTCTACATAGCGAGCCGAACTCAATGGAAGGGGCAGGATCAGATCTCAGTGACCCTGAATTTGGTCCCAACCCCCTTCAAACATGAGTTTCTTCGATGCAAGAACACCGCCAATGGAGCCAGGGATAAAATACAATAAGTAGAACAACTGCAGTGCTCAGGAGGAACTCCTCCAATTCCTGGTATCCATTTTAGAGAAAATGTTAGAAGTTGTCAACAAAATAGCAAAAAATAACAAAAAACAGTATTGTTCCGATTGCTGGAGGAAACACAGTACTTGGAGCATGCATAGTTTTGTGAGCATTGCGAGTGAATGTATTTATTAGCTAGAATGCGTATAGACGTTGGTTTATAAGTCACACGCTCAATTCTGTACATATGTATAATAATCAATCAAAAACAGACGAGCCAGTAGGGTCCGAGAAAGTGAACTTTTTTTATGAAGTTGTCTGGTATGTATAAGTATGTAAATTAGTAAAAATTTGAGTTGTTTTTCCCATTTAAAATGAAAAGTGGTATGTTCTTGCTAAATACGCAGACTGGTCCGGTCTTTCTCTTTTGACACGACCATTGTCCAAAAGAGCTTAATTAGTTATAGTAATCAAGTCCTAACAAGATGTGACAATCTTTATCTCGGAGGTAGAATGGAGAATAGAGAGAAAAAGAAAGAAAAAAAAATCGGTTTCGGAAATTGAACGTCGGATATATGCGAAAGGAAGGGTCAGGGGTCTGGCGGTCGTGGGATTGGAAGCAATTCCCTTTTGAAAGACATTCAATTAACATCGGACCGCCACGGGGCCCCTTATCTGCATCCTTCCTTTCATAATAATAAATTTGCGTGATCCAATTCATTAGCGGGCGGGCATCCAGTGATTGCCCCTCGTTTCCAACCCCGCCAGCCATCGCAACAAGACCAATTAACGTTAACCACCCCCTTCCGACAACGGGGGTGGGGTTTAATTAGCGATTTCTTTCCGTCTTGAAAAGGTACAACTGATTTAGTAGGATTTGGACTATTTTCTAATAAAATCGTCTCACTTCTATCAAATCGTTCACGGTTTTCCTTCCACCTAAATCCATTAATTGGAAATTAAATTATGCTCAATGTGATTGTTTTTTTCAACTTTAAATTAAAGTCAATTAAATAAAAATTAAATAAAAATACTGAAAAGACCATTTTTTAATTACCAGGTCTTCTAGAAAGTCCTTCCGTTTTTATTATTTTAAATTTTATTGATTGAAATAATACCAATTGGCTTAATTATCCCCTCGCCCAAAAAGAAGCAAAATTAAAAAAACATTTTTGAATAAAAAATACTTTTTTCTTTGTGAGGAAAGTCAAATTCGATAAGGGATTTTGTCAGTTTTTAACAATTATTTAAGTACTCAAGCCTATTGCCAAAAAAGTACTAGAAAGATGGAATTTTTTAAAAATTATTATCGGACAAATTTCAAAAATTTATATTGTCTTTTTAATAATATTTAAGCTTTTTATGAATAAAAAAAACAGCATACAGAAAAAGGAAAATAAACCCAATATTTTTTTCGCAGAAAATAGAATGGTGAGCAAGAAATATTGGAGAACTACAAACCAAAAACCATTTTCACCTGCACTTTACTCTTTGATTATTTTGTTTGTACCCTAAGTATTAGTCCGTATTAGAAATGTGATCACAGAAAGTTTTTTCACACGGTCACAGCACTAAACTGATGACGCACATGCCATGAGAAACCAGCCCATGCTGGCACTCATTGACAGTATGAGAAATTAAAAGCCAAGACCACGAAGTAATGGGTAGGGGGTGATCGAGCAGTAAGGTTAGGATGGTCGAGAGGTTATGTGACACTTTTGGAATCAAGAACAGATCAGTTTGTTGACGAAAGGCATGTTGAGGTCATTGTGGATAGTGTAGTTACTTGGCAAAATATAGTTCCACTCCTTCCAAACTGGTCGCAGTCAAGTCTTGTGTAAGGTTAGTTTAGTGCTGATTGAACGGATTTCGGTCCTAGAGTTTAAATTAATTAAATTTATTTTAAAAGGAAAAGAACTCAATTCATCATAAGTGAATTCTCTAATTAGATCAGGTCGATACGACCAAGCCTGTCGAGGAAATCTGATCAATTGCAAACTGTTCCTGCCATTAAGGAATTCAATTATCTGGTTCTGCTAAGCCTGCTGTGACCTGTAAGAGGATAAATAAATTCCGCGAGCATGGGACATACACCCAAGAAATGGATCACATCCTCCTTTTCTCTAAGGTTACAAAGAGCACAGAGGGATAACTCTTTCTCGCCACGGAATGTAGAAAAATCAATAGCTTCTTCATTTAAAAAAACAACTCAGCTTCGTGGGCGAAAGATCTGTATTTCTTGAATTAAGTGACAGCAGGGCAGGGGGGGTACTGCAGATCTTTGTGTAAAAGAAAACGGTTGAACTGTCGAGCCACTCTTCCCGGTAACATTCGTCCATCCTTTGACGTATGACCATCCACTGGGCACACCATTTATCCCGATCCTGGATGTTTGAGCATGAGTACTTTCCATCAAATTAATCCAGTGCTTGAACCAGAACGTTTTGTTTTTCTTGATAACCTTATAGGCTACAGAACGAGAAAGGCGGTGAGCAGGCAGATTCAAAGTCTTGATGCAGTATATTATATGGTGACCGAAGGTGAAAACATGAACCAGAGAAGTTGAAGTCTCAATAGAAACCATGTAATTTGGTGCTAAGAAGGAAAGCCCAAACAACTTCTTGTTAAATAAACGTTGACATTTTTCCACCAACTCCTGTCGCTGACACGCCCAACACTGGGCACCATAGCACATAATTGATAAGCTATATTTGGTGGACGGAGGGACTTTACCGTTAATAACGAGGGCTTTCGAAAAACGATTTATCCCAAATTTAGCTGATGATATCCTCTCGGTAAAATGCCGAGTATGGACAGACAGGGTCAGGGTTATACCCAGATGTTTGTAGTGGTTAACGAATTCAATCGGGTTGCCTTTATATTTTCATTTCTCATTTGCAGCAAGACGATCTCCTTTTCTGAACACCATGATCTTAGACTTATTTAAATTGACTGTGAGGTTCCATAGATTACAATAACGTTCTAGGATATTTATGTTGTACAATGAACAACTGAGTACATTTTCCTTATTCCGTCTTATCATCCGCTTTGTGCACCAGGCATGCTCGAGGTGTTCTTGGATGTTGGAGGTTCTTGGATAGTATTTGAGTTAGAGGTGAAAATTGTGATATCGCGTAAATGGTGAACATCATAGGTCAGTAGTATAAATGATATGAAGTATGACACCAAGAATTCTCCTTTGTGTTATGCCGGCTTGTATATGACTTCTGAGATTCGTTGCCACATCTCACTCTGAAGGTGGTCGCTTAAATTGGATTTCAGGATAAGGTTATAAGGAGTTGGTTGGGAAGGGTTTTGTTTATAAAGCATGCCTGGGTGCCAAACCCTATCAAAAACCTATGCTTCATATAGGTACGAACACAAGCACTACTCTTTTTCCTCAAGAGTCTATTATAGGAGGTAGTATCGACAACTCTGAATCTTTTTGGATCGTGGAATGATCGTACGGAAGCCGAATTGATGAGACAGAATGATTTTATATGCATTTAGGATGGATAGGACGGATATTAATGAAGGAAGAAAGTTCACGGGTCTGTAAGACGACATGGGTTTGGGAGGTTTGTGAGCTTCAGGAATGAGAAGACCAAAATATTTCCATAAAGGAGGATAGTAACTGGTAGAATAGCATTATGCATTATGGTTAAGAAAAATATGGCTTTTTAGGATTCAAAGTATGGTTGATGTAGTTAAATCATGCCCACGGGGTGAATGTGGTTCTTATATATTTGCACGATCCTGCCTCAACCTGGCATTGTGAAAGTTAGCTCGATAGAGATTACTTTTTGATTTAACTGTCCTCTCTGCTGGAGAAATCCAGTTGAGACATTCCTGGAGTTGTGTATGGTGAAAAAGGTCATGGATTCTAGTGGTTTGGCTTCCATTTAAGACAGACTAGATATTAAAGCGCGGTGGGTCCAACATGAAATATATGGGAATGCCTCAAGGGAGCATAGTAGGTGTACTATTCTTTCCGCTCTACAACGATCTGGCAACGTAGCTCCCAATTGCTTCATATTTAGCCAACTGCAACTTTTTTATCTTGAGCTGTTAAATATATAATAACAAGCTGGAATTGAATCATTCTAAATTATCATGTTAAATATTTAGCAGGATCAAACTCGTACCCTTGATGTATTCCCTCTTCGTTTAACGTTCGGGTAGGCAATCAGTGATTATATGATATGACATCATTTACGAATTATGAGCAAATGTGAAGGTTCAATTTCTAACAAAAATTAGATTAGTAGAAGATCCCAGATATAGCTTGAAATTTGGTGTCTGGTAATTCCTTGATTTCATAAAAAATAGATAGAACTTTTCCAATACTTGATGTATTTGAAATGACTAGTTTGAGAAACATTCCAAATTTTAAAGATTCTAGGGAGACATAGACAGCCAATACATTTTTTATGAGTTATGTTGGAAGAAAAACATTATTCATTCCTCATTTTAAAATACCATCTATGATTTTCATAGATTGACTTCAGACTCAACTTTGATATTTTTTGCAGGCCTGCTATACATATAAACAAATACAATAAATAGTGACTTACTAGAATTGAAAGGAGATGATCTTGGAAAACTGAAAAAAATGAAAGTAAAATTGGGCTTAGAATGTAACCCTGTCGAAACCCATTACTAATTTACATACATCAGAGAGAACTGCTTCTAACTTTTTCCAGACTGTTCCTTTAAAATATTCAAGGATTTTTTAGGTAATCCTAAATCGTAAAATTCTTATAAAAGATCGTCTATGTTATCATCCTATCATTGCTGAATGAATAATAACTGTTTTTTCTTTTGAATATCGATAAAAAATTTCATTGCAAAGTTCGAAATGAGGCAATTGTATTTTTCAACGGAGAAAAACAAAACAATTAGTACAAAATTTCATACAAAAATCCTAAAATGTGTGCAATTGAACATTCGACTATTTCTAGATGAAAAATTGATCGTTTCTTCACACCATGTTCCAGTGGCCAAAATCATTATAAAATTCAATTAAGAACGGTTCAGCTAGAGATCTTCTATTAATTTTATTAACGTGATTGTTAATAAAGCTTTTATTGGTAATATTAAAGTTCAAAGGGAAGCCTACAAAGAACGCAATTTTCATTTCATTCTGAAGAAGATTCTTACATTACCATTTCCAATTTATATCTTGATAGAAAGGCTTTCTAATAATATTCATAATTTTTTAATTATAAGAATAGTGGATGTTTAGTAAAATTTGACGGTGAAGTAATGATAGTAGTGTTTATAATATTAATTAAAATATTACTGAGTGTAATAGTAAATAACAGCAAGTATTGTTCTGTAAAAGTGACTTTTTCGGATATCAGCTAGGGGAAGCAGACCAAAATGGCCTGCAACGACCAAATTAAGAGATTTACGATCAAATAATTTCGTATTGATCAAATCAAATCGAATGTTCTTTTCAGGATCCACCTGATAGTTTATGTTTGAGGAAACGTCACTTATTCCAAACTTACCGAGGGGTATTTAAACTCCACGATACCATTACTTCTTCCTTCTAAAGCTCTTTGATCATTTGACATTTATTGTATCAACAACATCTAAAATAGAAGTCATGTCTTATAACTCAGATTTTTTATCTTATAACTCAAAAAATTCACTCTATAACCTACTTTCCTATAGTGTGGACAAATTCATATGTACGAATGTGCCCTAAACTACAAAAACCAACACGTTGTACTAATCATAGACCAAAGCATATCCATTTCCGGTAAAAATTTTAGAAAATGATTGCGAGGAACTCTTCCATAAACTTCCTGTTGAAAACAAGTCTTCCAAAATTCTCCTATTGAAAAGAATTCTTCCAAAATCTCCTATTGAAAAGAAGTCTTTCAAAATCTCCTATTGAAAAGAAGTCTTCCAAAAATCTCCTATTGAAAAGAAGTCCTCCAAAAATCTCCTATTGAAAAGAATTCTTCCAAAATCTCCTATTGAAAAGAAGTCTTCCAAAATCTCCTATTGAAAAGAAGTCTTCCAAAAATCTCCTATTGAAAAGAAGCCTTCCAAAAATCTCCTATTGAAAAGAAGCCTTCCAAAAATCTCCTATTGAAAATAACTCTTCCAAAAATCTCTTATTGAAAAGAAGTCTTCCAAAAATCTCCTATTGAAAAGAATTCTTCCAAAATCTCCTATTGAAAAGAAGTCTTCCAAAAATCTCCTTGTGAAAAGAAGTCTTCCAAAAATCTCCTTGTGAAAAGAAGTCTTCCAAAAATCTCCTTGTGAAAAGAAGTCTTCCAAAAATCTCCTTGTGAAAAGAAGTCTTCCAAAAATCTCCTTGTGAAAAGAAGTCAGTACTTCGGGCTGTACATCGAACTTGACGTGGAATCCCCATATGCCACTCAAACGTCTAGAAATAAGACACGGTACAGGGCTCTTGCTTGACTTGACAAAAGTTCTCATTTACCTCTCAAAAATGGTGAAAGCTACTTAACAACACCATAATTAAGCCGTTATAGACGGTCTTGATGTGTGGGGATCAACCAAACGCCATCCAAACTGCCCAATCCTTAATCTTACGAAAAAAGCTCCATTTTAGGACCTAAACGTTACTATACATACAGACTTAAATATTCCTTTGATGCAAGAAGAAATCTCTACCCGTTATCAAAAATTTCACAAAACTCTCCCAACTACCGTAAGCCAGCATATACAAAAAATTTTGTCGCAACGTCCTCGCCGAATGAAGGGACATGCCCCCGAAACCTTCCATGTAGTGACAGTGAAAGTTGTAGTGAAACAAGTATACAACAAAGTAGAAGATTATATAGTTGTTAGTTACGTGGAACTAGTTGCAGTTTTAATTGTAGTAGTATGTTGCAGTTCTTCAAGTCTTCATTAGTAACTATCTTAGTTGTACTTGCGTTTATATATTAGTAGTTTCACCTTTAATTGTTGTAGTTTTACTTGTAGTCACACAAGAGACAACTGTTAATCCATTTTACGCTTTAGCGGTCAATTGACCAAGTTATTTCTTTCAATTAATTATTCTTTATATGTAAGGTCTTGGTTGAGATAAAAAAGTCAGTGTCACGAACGGGATTCGAACCCACGACCTTCCGCTCAATACGCCACTACACTAGAGCTCGTGACACTCACTTTTTATCTCAACCGAGACCTTACACAGAAAGAATAATTAATTGAAAGAAGTAACTATGTCAATTGACCATTAAAATGTAAAATGGATTAATATTTAATAAGTAAAAGAAGTATCAATTCATTAAACAGCTTCCCGTGGCCACTTCATAATTCGCTGAGACTTTTTTTGAAAATTGCAAAAAGAGTGAAAATTCGAAGGGTTGTTGGTCGAGACGGAGAGTTGGTGTTTGAGAGGATCGAAGTCACGATAGCTCAAGGGCTCAAATGGTAGAGTAGTAGCGGATTTAGCCGAAGATCGTGGGTTCGAATCCCGTTCGTGACGTTGACTTTTTTATCTGAACCAAGAACTTACATAGAAACAATAGGCAACATTTTACCATTATTGGAGTACCTCCAAATGGGCTTTTCTCTACTTTTACCTTAAATTCGTGTATATTTCCTATTTTATTTTTTTAAATTTTTTTTGCAGCAAACTGGAACACACACTCAATACACTGTCACACCAATAAATACATTAACAGCTACATACACTGATCGCACTCACTCTGGCAGATGGATAACTCGATATTCCTCAATCTAACTGTTCAATACAATAAATTAATCTAATTTTGGGTCGATGGGGTACTTGTATAAAATTGCCGCCATCAACCCAAGTCATACACATAACCTGAGAGCCTATCTTATTGTTACATGTTACCGAATTGAAGGTAGTTGTAATTTACCGTAAATAAAAAAAATAAATAAAAAACAGCTTACTCATAACTTTAGATAACCATTTCATCCATCTGTTCAATTTTAACACGATAAACATAATTCAAATACTTTTTCTGGAAAGAATGTGTTATTGTTTTTGTCTGAAAAGAAGGAAAAAGTCCCTTAAAGCTCCCTTATTCCGATAAGACGTCGGGATGTTGTTCCAGGAATTGCTAACTGGAAAGAGGAAATAAATTACTTTTTTGATAAGCGGAGCCTTCTTCAGAAGAGGGACCAGTTCAAGGGTCTGCAGGGGTTTCGTTTATTAATCAAACCCCCAAAGGGGTTGCTTGTTGATCTCAAGGGCAAAATTACATGTACAATTTCCATTCCAAATCCTGAACTTGACCGAGAGATTTTTTTTTTTAACTTTTATTTGTAGTATATGTAGTAATATTTGTAGATTTAATTGTAGTTGAAATATCAATGTAGCGTCTGTGCTAGTTATTGTCTTAGTTATAATTGTAGTGGTAGTTTAATATGTCAATTTAGTTAATTAAAGATTTGGTTGAGATAAAAAAGTCTGTGTCACAAGCGGGATTCGAACCCACGAACTTCGGCTTAATACGCCGCTGCTCTACCACTTGAGCTATCGTGACATCGATCCACTCGGACACTAACTTCCCATCTCAACCACACCTTTTGAATTTTCCCTCCTTTTTGACATTTTTCAAATGTCGTGTAATCTGTTTGATTTTCGGCGACAATCGATATTTAAAAGATCGTGGGTTCGAATCCCGCTTGTGACACTGACTTTTTTATCTCAACCAAAACCTTAATTAATTGAAAATAATCAATGGTCAAGCGGACGACGAAACGTAATAAAATGTTAATTTAGATTTAATTGTAGTTGAAGTGCCATATAACAACATAATTGTCTTTATTGTAGTTGACAATGTAGTAGTTGTAGTTTTAATTAGTTGTATGCTGCAGTATAAATCTCCATTAGTATCAGATTTAGTTTTAGTTGTAGAAGTGGTTGTGTAGTAGTAGTTGACTTTTTATTATTGTCGTCGATGCAGTATAGGTGAAATAAGAATTTTAGAAGGGAGAACATTGAAATTTTTTTTTCAAAGTTGAAAAATTTACTATCGCGATTTCAAACAACAATTTCCAAACCTAGAGAGCAGCAAAATTCAGAAAACGGACTCCATTTAATATCCTTTTAGTGGTGTAATTTCTGTTTTAATTACATTTTTCAAAGATGATTATATTTCTATGTTTGGAAATAGTTGAATTAAAATCACCATAGGAAGTTTTTCAACTTTGAAAAAAAAAAGTTTTTTCAAAGTTCTCTCTACTAAAACATTTATTTCCTAGTTATATAGTTTAGTATTGATCACATCTTTTTGGTAATTTAACGTAGTTTTCATTGATATCAACGGATTTCTCCAAAACCTAGTTGTCATTGTTTATCTGAAGCAAGGTCGTGAAATCTTAATAAAATCAGAAAAAAGTGGAATAACTCGGAAACTACTGAGATTCAGACCATAGATAATTAGGAATTTTTGGTTTCATTTTGAATGTAGAAGCTAAGGGCAATGTTTGTACCACGAGCAGCTGAACACCGTGCATGTAGGAGAGTTGTAGTTGGAGTTCCAGTATAATGTCTGTTCTAATTATTATCTCATTAGTAGTTGTAATTGTGGTAGATGTCGTAATCATTATGATTTTAATTTCAGTTATGTGCTGCTGTTTAATGTCTTTATTCAGTTAGTATCAGTGTTAGATTTAGTTTTAGTTGCGGTTATATATTAGTTATTTCACTTTAAACAGTTGTAGTTCAAGTTGTAGTTGCAGTATTTGTGGAACTAGTTGCAGTTTTAACTGTAGTGGTATGTTACGGTTTAAAGACTCAATTAGCATCTATCTTAGTTGTAGCTGGATTCAGGTATGTAATAGTCGTAATTTTAGTATTGTGCTTCAGTTTAACTTCTCTATTAGTGTTTGTAGATGCAGTAGTTTTAATTGTAGATATATCACAGTTTACATTCTGTATTAATATCTGTCTTAGTTTTAGTTGTAATTATGTAAAAGTATCTTTAACTTTAGTTGTTGTTGTAGTTTTAGTAGTAGATGCAGTATAAGTAGCACTAATTGTAGTTTTAATTTTAGTTAAGGTTTCAGTATAACGTTTGTACTAATTATTTTCTTAGTTGTAGTTTTGGTACATATAGTAGTTATTTCAGCTTTAATTATTGTTGTAATTTCAGTTGTAAGTTGCATTATAACGTCTCTATTGGTATAAGTAATTTTAGATAAGTTAAAATCGCTGCATAAATTTGTAATGACCTTAGTTGTAGTTGTGCTTATGTAGAAGTAGTTTTACCTTTAATTGTTGTTGTAGTTTTAGTAGTAGATGGAGTATATGTTGCAATAATTGTAGTTTTAATTTTAGTTGAAGTTTCAGTGAACCCCTGTACTAGTTATTGTCTTAGTTATAGTTGTGGTAGATGTAGTAGTTAATTCAGCTTTAATTATTGTTGTAGTTTCAGTTGTAAGTTGAATTATAACATCTCGATTGGTATAAGAGTTTTAGATACAGTTAGAATTGCTATCTAATTTGTAATTATCTTAGTTGTTGTTGTGGTTATGTATAAGTAGTTTCACCACTAATTGTTGTTGTAGATTTTGTAGATGATGCAGTTATTATCTTAGTTGTAGTTGTGGTAAGTACAGAAGTTATTTCAGCTTTATTTATTCTTGTAGTTTTAGTTGTAAATTGCATTATAACGCCTGTGTTGGTATCTATTGTAGTTGTGGTATAAATACTTTTAAATGTTGTTAAAATTGCTGTCTAAATTTCTAATTGTGTTAGTTGTAGTTGTGGTTATGTAGAAGTAGTTTCACTATTAATTGTTGTTGTAGTTTTAGTAGAAGATGCAGTTATTAACTTAGTTGTAGTTGTCGTAAGTACAGAAGTTATTTCAGCTTTATTTATTCTTGTAGTTTTAGTTGGAAATTGCATTATAACATCTCTATTGGTATCTAGTGTAGTTGTCGTATTAATACTTTTAAATGTTGTTAAAATTGTTGTCTAAATTTCTAATTGTCTTCGTTGTAATTTTGATTGAAGTAAATCAATTTAATATCCTGAAAATAATAGTAAATAATGGTAGTTGCTATTGTAATATTTCGTTTGTACCTGTCGTTGCGATAGTTTAGTGGTATTAATTGTGTAGTGGTTCCATGATTTATTTTTATGATGTCTAATTTATTTTAAAAAAAAAAGTAGTCATCACTTGTTTCGTCGATCGGCGAAATGATTTTGAGGCAAATTTTGTCGTGTGGATGAAATATCGGTTAATTTTTCGCTTGTTCCATCCTTTTGATGAAATCTCTCTATAATTGGCCGTAATTTCATCTGCTGCGTACAATGCAAATCAGCGCTGTCAGCATGCTGTATGAATAAAATCGTGATCGGACTGTCTGACCAGGAAAAATTGGTCGTTAATACCAAAAAGGGTTTGTTTCATGTTTTTCGTTGTTTGCTTAAAATAAATATTTTATTTTAGGAAACGTCGATATCTTTGATAATGAAAAGTAATTAGTCGATCCATTGAACAAGGGGTGATAAAACAAATTCAAAGACGGTTTTTTTTATATAAGAAAGTAATTAAATCCTTTTGATTCGTTGAGTTCAAAGAGAGCCAAGATTATAAAATATCTAGACTTTTTTTTTAATAAACAAATTTATTTTTAACAAAAGACAAATAGGGCGCGAATAAAAACAAGATTGTCCTGATCCAGTAACAGTTTATGTTAGGGTTATGTGTTTTCCTACCTGTAAGAAAAAACATTTATAATACAGATTTAGGCCTAGGTTTAGCCGTGTCCGAATTCCGGGAAAATATAACAAAAACGGCAACACGCCCTTGTACGGGATGGGGGATGGGCTCGTAAAAAGAGAAAGTGGCATAAAACAAAGATTCGCCTGTGATTGCACACCCCTAAACAGCCACCCCATCCACATAGTACGTACAAAGGAGCCTTTAGAATTAAAAAAAATCGATAATTGATTACCCGTTTCATTTTATTTATTCCTATATATTTTAATCTCACTGGTTTGTACATCGTGCCCATTGGGATTCTAGACGGGAGCCTCGATAAGATACAACCGGCTATCTGGGCCAGACTTCGCCCGAGGTACGAACGGTTGTAAAAAGTGTTTTTATCCGACACCGGATAAAAGAGAAAACGTGAAATATTTTGTAAAGGGTGTAAATTCTCATTTTAAAACCGCCAACAGCCGATGGTGAATTATCCGGTCGGATCGTAGGCAATTTACAAGTCAATTTTGCAATTTAAAGCCCACCATAGCCGTTCAAGCGTTGGTATTGGTACTACAGCCGCCTCACGAAATTTCAATACTTTTTTCCTTTGAACATGCTATAAGTTAAAATACATTATTCAATATCTCCGAATCCGTCAAGTTTCGCTAGTGTGCTCTTAAAAATACGAACACCAAAAAATAATTCTCTGTAATGTATGTTATTTGAGTTTTAATACTGTCTCATATTTCGTTTTTAGAATCTGATGAAAGGACAATTTAAGAAAATTTAAAAACTAATTTACTGATAGACGTTTCTCACCAGGTCGAAAACAGTTTCACCTTACTTCGTACTTGCTCAGGATAGACCGGGAAGATTATTGTAAATATACAAGAATAGTTTACTATTGGGTACTTGGCACGTTGAAAAAGCAGGATCTCTCACTCTATCTTCCTATCTTGCTTTTTCATTCCATAAATGTATATTTCTTTCTCTTTAAAATTCTCTCTGAAACTAACAGACACTACCGTCGTGGGTTCGAATCCCGCCCATGACACTAACTTTTTTATCTCATCTAAAAACGTTAATTAATTGAAAAATATTCTCTATAAATTCACTAATTTCGTGGTCCGCTTGACCAATTAATACATTACAATTAATTAAGGTTTTTGTAGTTGAGATGAAAAAAAGTTAATGGCATGAGAGGGATTCGAACCCACGACCTTCGGCTAGATACGCCGTTGTTCTACCACTTGAGCTATCGTGACCTCGATCCACTCGGACATCAACTCCCCATCACAAAAATGAAAAATGGCAAAAGGAGGGAAAACTCATAAGTTGGGGTTGAGATGGGGAGTTGATGTCCGAGTGGATCGAGGTCACGATAGCTCAGGTGGTAGAGCAGAGGCGTATCTAGCCGAAGGTCGTGGGTTCGAATCCCTCTCGTGCCATTAACTTTTTTTCATCTCAACTAAAAAAAACCTTAATTAATTGTAAAATGTTGATATCTTTCTACACTTTCTACATAATACTATCCACTAATAATGTTTTTCCACTTTAAAAACACACTTAAATTAATATTTGTTTAAAATATGAACCAGGAGAAAATATAATTAATGGTGTTCATGATTGATGATGATTAATAACGATGTATGGGTTCATCTATTCTCGCTTTTTACCGTGTTCACTTGATGAAATATGTATTCAACGTCGGATGAGAAACAAACTGAGATCCTATTGCCGATCAACGTTCACTAAGAAAATGAAAATTATTTTGTTAAAAAATTAAAAAATATTTTTTTAGACGCCACTGTTTTATAATTTAGCTGAAAGAATAGGAAACTACCCTGAAATTAATTTTCGTTTTAGATTCGTTAAAACGTTTAAAAAAGATCCATTCAATACAGAAACAGCCCAATTTACCTTCCATTTATTTTCCAGCCTACGGCCAGGCTATTCGGCGACAATTTAAAAAGAGTCGAATCATTCATTACTTACTGGCAAGTTTTGAATAGAAGATTCATAAAATCCCGTTTATTAATTATGAATTTTTTATCAGAGAAGAAAGAAAGACAATTTAAAGGAGAATTTAAACTAGTAAATTATTTAAATTCTAAAAACACTCGCTCAGAAAGAAAAATTGAACAGTTCACTTTTGTCACAAAAGAGAATGATGCAAAAATAACGAGGTTGTTACAAAAGTCTTTTTACGTATAAAAACGGTTTTAGTCAAAATTGACGAGAAGAAAAACCTTAGAGGAAATCCCTCATCAAAATTTTTCTCTTTTACCACCAATATTTACCGCCTAGAAAAATTTAACTAGTAGTCAGTTGAGATCAGGAGGTTTAAATAGACGAATCATAAAATCTCGTTTATTAATGATCAATTTTTTTTTATCAGAGAAGAAAAAAGACAATGTAAAGGAGAATTTAAACTAGTAAATTATTTAAATTCTTAAAACAAAACTTGCTCAGAATGAAAAGTTGAACAGTTCACTTTCGTCACAAAAAAGAATGATGCAAAGAAAACTAGGTTGTTACAAAAGTTTTGTACGTACAAAAACGGCTTTAGTCAAAATTGACTAGAAGAAAAAACTTAGAGGAAATCCCTCATCAAAATTTTTCTCTTTTACCACCAATATTTACCGCCTAGAAAAATTTAAGTAGTAGTCAGTTGAGATCAGGCGTTTTGAATAGACGATTCATAAAATCCCGTTTATTAATTATCAATTTTTTTTATCAGAGAAAATAAAGACAATGTAAAGGAGAATTTAAACTAGTAAATTATTTAAATTCTAAAAACATTCGCTCAGAATGAAAAGTTGAACAGTTCACTTTCGTCACAAAAAAGAATGATGCAAAGAAAACTAGGTTGTTACAAAAGTCTTTGTACGTATAAAAACGGTTTTAGTCAAAATTGACTAGAAGAAAAACCTTAGAGGAATTCCCTCATCAAAATTTTTCTCTTTTACCACCAATATTTACCGCCTAGAAAAATTTAAGTAGTAGTCAGTTGAGATCAGGAGGTTTAAATAGACGATTCATAAAATCCTGTTTATTAATTATCAATTTTTTTATCAGAGAAAAAAAAGACGATGTAAAGGAGAATTTAAACTAGTAAATTATTTAAATTCTAAAAAAACTCGTTGAGAAAGAAAAGTTGAACAGTTCACTTTTGTCACAAAAGAGAATGATGCAAAAATAACGAGGTTGTTACAAAAGTCTTTTTACGTTTAAAAACGGTTTTAGTCAAAATTGACTAGAAGAAAAAACTTAGAGGAAATCCCTCATCAAAATTTTTCCCTTTTACCACCAATATTTACCGCCTAGAAAAATTTAACTAGTAGTCAGTTGAGATCAGGAGGTTTAAATTGACGATTCATAAAATCCTGTTTATTAATTATCAATTTTTTTATCAGAGAAAAAAAAGACGATGTAAAGGAGAATTTAAACTAGTAAATTATTTAAATTCTAAAAAAACTCGTTGAGAAAGAAAAGTTGAACAGTTCACTTTTGTCACAAAAGAGAATGACGCAAAAATAACGAGGTTGTTACAAAAATTTTTGTACGTATAAAAACGGTTTTAGTCAAAATTGACTAGAAGAAAAACCTTGGAGGAATTCCCTCATCAAAATGTTTCTCTTTTACCACCAATATTTACCGCCTAGAAAAATTTAAGTAGTAGTCAGTTGAGATCAGGAGTTTTAAATAGACGATTCATAAAATCCCGTTTATTAATTATCAATTTTTTTTATCAGAGAAGAAAAAAGACAATGTAAAGGAGAATTTAAACTAGTAAATTATTTAAATTCTAAAAAAACTCGTTGAGAAAGAAAAGGTGAACAGTTCACTTTTGTCACACAAGAGACTGATGCAAGGGTTTTAGTCAAAATTGACTAGAAGAAAAACCTTGGAAGAATTCCCTCATCAAAATTTGTCTCTTTTACCACCAATATTTACCGCCTAGAAAAATTAAAGTAGTCAGTTGAGAACAGGAGTTGGTGTATCGCGGACCAAAGTCAACATAGCCCAAGTCGTAGAGCACCAGATTTTTCTTCTCCAACTTCTTTGCATAAAAATTTGAAAAAAGTAAAAACAAAAAACCAATAAAAATAATTATAAATCTTTTTTCCAAATTTTGTCCCACAATATTTCCGTAAATAGCGTGATCGACTTTCGGCTCATAGCGGTCGTGGGTTCGATCCCACCTTCGCCCCTGGTCCTTTTTTCACGCTAACACTTCCATATCATTTACATGACGAAACAATCAACTAGGTTGTTACAAAACTGTTACTTTAATTAAATATACTTTTATCTAAGATCTTGGTTGACATGAAAAAGTATAATTCACCGCAATATTTTTTTATGTTTAGTTATTTTCAAATGTATGAAAACTCATATATTATTACATTCTCAGAATGCTGTGAGCATATTATTTTAATATTTTTATTATTTCCAAAAGCATGAAAAGTCATAGTGTACTTACATCTTTCTAAGACTTTCTAAAATATTTTTCGATTTTATAAAGCATCCTTTCGAAATCGCATTTTCTTTAATCGACCTAGACATGGACATGTTTGCAGGATAATCGCTGCGTTGGATGTTATGATATGGATTAGGGTCTTATTTGTATGGGCGATGATCCGAAAGTAGATAAGATCTCTTGCTTTCAATCGGGACCAATCATCAATAATCATCATACAGGACGTGTTATCGAAACGTCAGAATGAAAACACAGGAATATTACACACCTCTATAAATTTCTAAAAGTCGAGTTCATTATTTCTTTTCTAATAGTGTTTTAGAAGATGAGGGATTCATTTTAGAAATTGCATTAACGTTAATATAAAGTGAGAGACTTAAAAGTTTATCCTTAATTGAAATGTATCGATCGATTTGAACAATTTTTATTTGTATACAAAAACTAGGGGTATGAGGTGGTTTTAAAAAAAGTGGCAATTTCGGGTCGTCCTATACTAACTTGTTTAGGGTTTGTCAAGCACTACACAAGCCCCCTTTTCGGCATAAAACAATTTTCAATTTACCCCAGAACCATTTAAAAGTCACCTTATGCCTTGTATTAAAACATCCCCGGACCTTGGACGGAACAGGGGTTGGGAAATGAATAATTCATTGGTGGGGTGAAAATTATATTAAATATCTTTCAATTGGCCGTTTCGACGGTTTTCCTCGGTGAAAAATAAAAAATAAAGCCTGTGATTATCTTTGATCCTTTATCTTTTTTCTGGATCTGTGATAGTCGTGAGTTTTTTCTTTCCTCGTTTTCTTTCTCTTTCTCTCTCCCTCGGTGAAGTCCTTTCAAGTACTTTGTTCGAATTTCGTTTTTCTCCTATTCATCCCTTTTCATTCCGGAGTTAAATCGCGTCCCGATTCCCATTCAAAGCGGTTTTCTTTTAAAATACCACAGATTAATTTAACTCTACCTAAATCCGTAAGATTTTTTTTTTTTTTTGAACCGGACTTTTACGACTTTTCGTTCAGTTTTGAAACGATCGTTTGTCAGTTTTTCACACAATAATTTGATTAAACAATTGCTCTAAAGCAAACACAAATATATCTTTAATGGCAAGTATTTTAGTAATAAATTGCTTAACAATTTTTCAGCTTTCATTTTTGAAACATAGCGGAAATATGTGGACCAACATTAAACTGAAAACAGCATCCTGTTATTTCTGTTGAAAGTTATTTTTCCAATTTATACAACCTACAAAAATGTCATAGTTACGAGGAAACGCACAGAAACACCATTTAGTGAAAAAAAATTTCAACGTATTTACTTTTTATATATAAATAAAATTATTCATATGTACACATTTGAAAATACAATAAAACAAAATCTGGCTCTAAAAAGGTCACGAGACCATTGGCTTTTAATCTCCTGGGGGTAGGGGTTATTATGGGGTATAGTTAGAGATTAGGGCAGTTGTGGCATTTTACGTGTAGGAATTTTATCACATCTTTCGCAAATTGAACAGTAAGGTTATTGTGGGTGTGAGATTTTATACGTAGAAGGGTGCATTTACCATTTGATTTTATTTATTATTGCTATTTTTTGGGGGAATTATGGATTGGGAAATTTGGATGGGATGACAGTTGGGACATATTCAGCCCGAACGTGGTTGAATATAGAAAGGTAATGCCATGAAGGTACAGTGGTGGTGGCTCCAGGTCGGAGGGTAAAGGTTATTTGCTGGATTTTATCTACATTTACTTTTAGGATTAATTTCATACATCAATACAGTAATTTTGTGAGGACTAGACGGTGATATAAATGAAGCTTAACGGTATTTTGCCAATTAATCTTACCTAAAAAAAAGGACTTCAATTTAGGGAAAACACAAAGACAAACCATCAAGTGCAAAATTATTCTGTAGATGATGCACAGTGAGGTCGAAGAGGTGATCGAATTGTAGCTTGTCATCTCTTAGGGTCTAATCGTCTTAGTTCACCAGTTTTATCTTCCAGACAATTTTCACAATTATTATAACCCAAAAAGGTTATAAATACGGAAAAAACACATTACAATCAGTGCAAAATTTTCTGGAGATACTGTGAAGTCAAAGAAGTGATGGAAGATTGTCATTTCTTATCAGTCTAATCTTCTGCGTTTGCTAGTTTTGTCAATTATTATAACCTACAAAATGGTTATAAATACGGAAAAACACACTGACAAACTATCAAGAGCAACATTTTCTGCACATATTGTGAAGTCAAAGAAGTGATGGAAGTTGGTCATTTCTGATAAGGTTTTTAGTTGAGATGAAAAAAAGTTAATGGCAATAACTTTTTTTCATTTCAACTAATAAAAACCTTAATTAATTGTAAAGTATTAATTGGTCAAGCGGACCACGAAATTAGTGAATTTCTGATAAGTTTAATCTTCTGCGTTTGCTATTTTTCTTCTTTCAAAAAATTTTGTCAATTATTATAACCTACAAAAAGGTTACAAATACGGAAAAAACACTGACAAACTATCAAGAGTAAAATTTTCTGCAGATATTGTGAAGTCAAAGAGGTGATGGAACTTGGTCATTTCTTATCAGTCTAATCTTCTCCGTTTGCTAGTTTTGCCTTTCAGACAATTTTGTTAATGACTATCACCTACAAAAAGGTTATAAACACGGAAAAAACCCACAGACAAACCATCAAGTGAAACATTTTCAGGAGATATTGTGAAATCGAAGAGGTCATGGAACTTTAACTTGCCATCTGTTATCAGTCTAATCTTCTGTGTTCACTATTTTGTCTTTCAGATAATTTTGTCAATGACTATCACCTACAAAAAGGTTATAAACACGGAAAAAACACACATACAAACCATCAAGTGCAACATTTTCTGGAGATATTGTGAAATCGAAAAGGTCACGGAACCATAGCTTGCCATCTCTTATCAGTCTAATCTTCTGTGTTCACTATTTTGTCTTTCAGACAATTTTGGCAATTATTATAACCTACAAAAAAGGTTATAAACACGGAAAAAACACACCGACCAACCATTCAGTGCTAAATACTGTCAAAATTGTTGTGAGACCTAGATGGCGATATTATTGTGGGCTTAACTGTATTGTGCCAGTAAATATAACCGAAAAAAAGGAGTTCTATATGGTAAAAATACATAGAACAACCACATAGTAAAAAATTATTTTCAGTTATTGGCCATGGAGATGATGGGAACTGTAGCTTGTCATTTCTTAATCAGTCTAAACATCTCTGTTCACTAGTTTTATCTTTCAGAAAATATTGTCAATTATTATAAACTGCAAATGGTATACGGAGAAAACACACAGACCAACTATTCAGTGCTAAATACCGTCAGTATTTTTCTGAGGCCTAGATGGTGATACAACTAGAGCTTAACGGTATTTGCCAGTAAATATAACCTACAAAATGGATGTAAACACATAACCTACAAGAACGATGTAAACACCTAACCTACATGAACGATGTAAACTCCTAACCTACAAAAAGAATGTAANGAAACACATAACCTACAAAAATGGTGTGAACAGATAACCTACAACAAGGATGTAAACGCATAACCTACAAAAAGGATTTAAAAACATAACTTACAAAACGGATGTAAGGGGCGTCGGTGGCCCCAAGGTTTATTCTTTGACACGGCGCTCATCACTGTAAGGTAAAGGTCCCGGGTTCGAATGCAGGGCCGCTGGATTCGAACCCGACATACTTACAAATGGGCTTTTTTTTTCAAAAAAACCGGCACCCTGAGGGTATATATTACCTCTGCTGTTGCGAACCCTCGTTAAAAAAAAAAAAAAAAAAAAAAAAAACCGGATGTAAACACATAACCTACAAAAAGGATTTAAAAACATAACCCACAAAACGGATGTAAACATATAACCTACGAAAAGGATGTAAACACGATAGAAACAAACCATTGTTCTGAGGTATTTATGTGTAACCGAGGACGTGATGAACTGAAACTTGTGTCTATAATCAAACTGATCTACCTACTTTCTCTAGTTTTGTCTTCTGACGGTATTTTTCCAGTTATTATAACCTTAAAAATTGAATTTTTACTTTATTACATTTATATTCATATTTTTTAATGGAATTATTCTTTTACATATTATTCAGATTTTATGTTCATTAATATTTTCAGTATTCTTTTGTTTTTGTGGGGGGCATAGGTGCCTGAAAGAAAATTCCTCTGGCGATTACGGGGCTCGAACCCACGACCTGCCTTTCACGTTTAACTCTCGGCCCTTGCGGTTTTATATATCCATAAAATCAGTTAAATTTTATACATCCACAAATGCAAACATATTGTTCTCAGAGCCGGAAAAACAACAATCGGATTTAGTTATTGTAAATCGGCCTCGAATCGATTGTCTTTTCCGTTCCGTCCGAAGGGTTTCCAGCCCTTTTCCAGTATCCAATTTTTCAAGGGAGGCCGATTAACAACCCGTGTGGTAATGGAAGGGCTGTTAACCAGTCCGTTTTAACTTACGATCCGGGCTGAGGAAGGGAAACAAGCGAGCGGCCTCCTTTTTCGTCGGATTGGCCAGCCCCCCATCTCCGGTAGAACCACAGGGGTCCATTTACATAATCTCTCTACAATCTCACAGATTTGAAATTGTAAAAAACTCTACTATCATCAAATAAATTAATAAGATTTTTTTAAAAACTTTTAGAAGGGTTAATGAACTAAAAACAAAATACCAAAGACTAATAAGGTTTCTTACTAATTATTAATAATAAAAAATGACAATAACAAACCTTTTATCTTTTATTTTTCCTTGGCTCTTATATAATGTGTGAAATACGTTGAAGATGACAATAAAAAAATTAATCAACATAAATTTTAGTTTTATCATCGGTTTATAAGGTTAATAGAGATGGCGGGTTTATTGCGGCTTAAAGTAAGTTAGAAAGTACTTCATGCCTAACTGAAAGTTGATTTAATGGGACAAC
The DNA here is from genome assembly GCF_000648675.2 of Cimex lectularius. NCBI lineage: Eukaryota > Metazoa > Arthropoda > Insecta > Hemiptera > Cimicidae > Cimex > Cimex lectularius. The sequence continues at coordinate 100,036 of NW_019392653.1, forward strand.
TTTATAATAATAATAAATAGCAGCATCAACGAAGTAACAAGCATCAACGCAAAAACTGCTAAAAACACTATTACTTTAATTACCAATCATCAAATCAATCACCAGATAAATAACCTATTCAATCTACTTATCACACATACATGTAGCAAAAAAGTGATCCTAGTGCGACCTATCAACCAATTAATGAAAAAAATTAATCAATTTGGAACAAAAGGTTCTTCAGTGAGAATACAACAGAACGACAAGTTTTTAAATATTTGCCGAGCTTTCGAATATTATATCGTCATCATCAGTGGATATTTATTGTAGGAAAATATTGCAGTTAGAACCATTTTATAATTTAAAAAAATTAATAAAATTTTCTTACTTTAACTTGATGAGTGTAGGAATATATCTTGAGAAAAAAAATGCATTAATAATAGGATTATTTAAAATTAGGTGAAACTCAGTAAACATTAACTGTATGGAATAAATTAAAAATCATAAAAACAACATAATATAAAATTTTAAAAAAATTGGTCGTACAGATTACCTCGATTAAAATATACATATAAGTACATGCCTCTTTTTTTTTATAAAATAACTTTTTTTCTCAGGTACATTTGAATATCACAGTTAAGATAACACAAAATTAATTAAGCTTATTTTTTTTAACTGTAACATGAGGCCCCCCCCCATGAGGTACGAAAAAACTTTCTTTCTTTTTTTTTATAACGGGAAAGCCACCCGGACCCATGAGGTCGAGGAGGCTTTCCCGTTATAAAAAAAAGAAAGAAAGTTTTTTCGTACCTCATGGGGGGGGCCTCATGTTACAGTTAAAAAAATAAGCTTAATTAATTTTGTGTTATCTTAACAGTGATATTCAAATGTACCTGAGAAAAAAGTTATTTTATGAAAAAAAGGGGCATGTACTTATACGTATATTTTAATCGAGGTAACCTGTACGACCAATTTTTTTTAAATTTTATATTATGTTGTTTTTATGGTTTTTAATTTATTCCATACCGTTAATGTTTAGATACTGAGCTTCACCTATTTTTAAATAATCTTTTTATAAATACAGTTTTCTCAAGATATATTTCAACACTCATCGAGCTAAAGTAAGAAAAATAGTTTTTTAATTTTTTTAAGTTATACAATATGTTCTAACTGCGATATTTTCCTACAATAAATTGGCCTAATGATGACGATATAATCATCGAAAGCTCGACAAAAACTTAAAGAATTGTCGTTCTGTCATTGTGACCTCACTGAAGATCTTTTTTTTTCCAAGTTGTTCAATAGTAGGTCGATCCATCATCAATCAATTTATTGTACTTTCCGATGGTTGTCACATCCCGATGTTCTAACCTAGTTTCTATACCGAAGGGGAGTTCAACGCTGTTAACTCCATGAACCAAATCCTCCGGATATCGTCGCTTCCCAAGCAAGCTCCAGGTCATTTCAGCCCACGACGTATATAAAATATAATCTAGACGAAAACTAACATGTATAGTTTTCGCACAAATAAATACATTCACATTTATGTACATTCATTCTTGTTAGTCGGTGGAGTACTCGATATTCCGCTATTGACACTAAACACTTATACACTGCTGGGGGCCCCTCACCACTCAAACTAATAAATACACGCACTTAGACAACACATACAATAAAAAACCCAACGTCCTTTAAGAACATTCGGAAAAGGGATCCAGAAACTATTGGGTTGTCCGGAAAATAATGCAGGATTTTGGTATTAAACAAAAAAAAAGAAACTAGTTACTTTAAAGCAATGTTCTTTAATCAAAATAATTTCCCATACNAATGAGTAATCCTGTAAACGTAAACAGAATATTTTATATAGATTTTTTTTAATGAAAACTTAAAATCCTGCATTATTTTCCGGACAACCCAATACTTCTCCCAAGAAACATTTTTAACTCTAGTGGCATGACTGTACGCTCTCTATAAGGAGCCAAGGGATAAGTTTCTATTATGTGGGAAGCGTCGAGCAACCTTGATCTGAATAATGGCCCAATATTACATCATCAAACGATTGTTATCTTTGCCAAACATAAAATTCGTAATATAAAGTTTATAATTTAATTATGACATGACATTGTGATGTATTCACTAGTTTTCGTGGTTCGCTTGACCAATTAGTATCTTTCAATTAATTAAGGTTTTTAGTTAAAATAAAAAAGGCAGTGTCACGAGCGGGATTCGAACCCACGACCCTTGGCTAGATACGCCGCTGCTCTACCACCTTTGTGACCGAGTGGTTTGAAGTGATGATAGCTCAGGTTCAGTAAGTTAAATGAAGTATATCTTCACTAAAGCTCTCCGTGGCCATTTCATTTGTCGCTGAGAATCAAATAGGACAATAAAAAATAAAAGTCCGTCTATTCAAAGAAGTATCAAGTCGAATCTACTCAATTTTGAACTTGAAGTGTCGTCTGATTTAATTTTACTAAAGAAAAAATTAAAATACTGAAGTTATTCAGTAAAATATTCATGAATAAAAAATTAGGTAAATTATTTGCTTATTACGTATTCTTAGCTTTTTTTTAATGGTATATATGAAGATACGAACACTCTGGATCAATTGTATTGAAAAAAGCAAATTCAGTTGCTACTGCCACGCTTTCGGCCTATTTTAAGGCCATCATCAGGGCCTATATAATTTCACATTATGTAAAAACATATTTGTACATTTATTAGGTTTCGTCTTCCGCTTGACCAAATAAATTCTTTTCAATTAATTAAGGTTTTGGTAGAGATAAAAAAGTCAGTGTCACAAGCGGGATTCGAACCCACGATCTTCGGCCTTAATTTGTCGCCGAGAATCAAACAGATTACACGACATTTGAAAAATGGCAAAAAGGAGGGAAATATCAAAAGGTGGGGTTGAGATGGGACGTTAGTGTCCGAATGGATCGAGGTCACTATAGCTCAAGTGGTAGAACAGCGGCTATCTACCTGAAGGTCGTGGGTTCGAATCCCGCTCGTGACACTGACTTTTTATCTCAACTGAAAACCTTAATTAATTGGAAGATTGTGATGTATTAGTCAGAAATCATGAGATGCGGTCTGGTGTGATGTAGGTTTCAGAAAAACATTTTCTTTATGGTGCCAACGTTTCGATCTTTATTGAGATCATCTTCAGGGACTGGGATTTACAAACATTGTTTACATTTAACAAATTTAACATACATTTAACAATAAAAGTGAATTTCCACATCCTAAATGTATTTGTTAAATGTAAACAATGTTTGTAAATCCCCGGCCCTGAAGACGATCTCAACAAAGATCGAAACGTTGGCACGATAAAGAAAATGTTTTTCTGAAACCTACATCACACCAGACCGCATCTCACGATATCTGAATAATTATCGATTAACGGTCACTAATCACTACACATTGTGATGTATGTTTAACTTCATATATCCAACTGCAAGAAGAGCGAATTATGCCGTCGAGCTTATGAAGATCCAAAAGTTTCATTTTGTCAGCATATTATCGCACAAAATAAAAGGAACTTTTACCCTCCCCACGCCGAACTAAACACCCTGAGTGGTCTGGAAGAAAGTCAGTTTAGATGGAAGTTATAGCCAACAAAACTCGGATTTACGATGTCATGAAATAAAGCAAGTTTATTTAACGGGCGGGCTGGGTAGAATAGGAGACTTAGGCCTAGTTTAACGATAGGGGTTACTTTTTTGCCCACCCGGGTTCAAATTAAACCGTTATTCATTGTCAATTTGTCAAAACTGAGTTATATACACTGCGCGTCTCAGCCCTTCACCCGGAACAAGCAACTTTTTACAGCCGTATATCAACACTTGAAAGTTCAAAATAAAAAACTGACCTTAAAAAGGAAAATAAATCGCAATAAGTTTTTAAAAAATTTCTTGTGTTGGTTGAAAGATTGAAATGCGAAGATAGCATGAATCGATTAAGAAAAATAACAGCTAAAGCTAAAGAAAACGGACCCAGATGTAAGCCGTCAAACAACCGAGAAGTGAGTTGATTAACTGCAGTACTAATTGCTTAAAATGATTAATTTGAACCGCGCCTTACTAATAAATTATCTAGACAAGTTTATTAACGACCTATGCAATTATGCCTTATAGACTTTGACTATGATAGCGGGGTAATTTTTGGCGATAAGTTTTTGGCCGGGTTGTCACTCCTTTCATAGCGATTTTGGGTTATTTGTGCGTAATTAGCGGTTAATGTCTTCGGTTGCAATTTGTCCAATTAGCATATAGACGAAGCTGGATAAATCGATGTCTATGAAATATGCCGTGGACTTTTTGTGCCCTGGGCTTCCTTTGAAGGCTCCCAATTAAGCCCGTCGGTAAGCCGTTTCCGAAACTAGTCAATACGGCGGAAAGGGACTTCAAACGGTCACAAACGATTTCTGAGGCCGTTGTGTAAGTCGCCGCTCGTCACAGCGGCTTTCCCATAATTAGGATTTCGAAGGAGCGGGAAAAAACGGACCCAAAGAGCCCATCAAAAGCTAAACAAGATTACGTCACAACAAGAAATGTTTGATCAAGCTACAAAGTTCCAGAATCATTACGGGTTTTCCAAAATAGGTTATATCAACAAACTAGATCAGACTACATGCTCAGTCATGCAATAATGAACTCACAAGCCTAACAGCCAACGAATGAAATAACCACCTATGGCCCAAAATTGATCAACTGCCCAAACAACTGAACATCTCGTGTATGAGCAAAATTCTAACCTAAAGTAGAAGAATATTTAAAAATCTTCCTCAACAACATTTAAATGATCATATACCTATCAACTCATCAGCACAAACCATCAAAATCTATCAACCAACAACGAATCAATCAAAGCAAAAGCACCTCTTTCATTCAACTTTACTAGGTTGTTTATCTATTAAGTAGGTTGATACAAATATACGCAAATTTACTGAAAAAGCTTATAGGCCAGACCAGAACCAAGACATCGCTACCACATTCCAACTTAATGTTGGAAGCTTAAAGGCCGAGGAGGTCTCGAGATTATCGTCGTTTCAGGTGACTCTTCGGGGTGGTACAAAATGCTTGGGTAGGGGAGTTAGCTTGGATATAAAGCTTGGTGTGGCACTATTAGACGTGAAATGGGATCACCTCAGATATAATGAATGTTGACAGTGTGGATAGCAAAGTTAATGATGTAGTAACGAGCTTTGGCAATTTGTTTGAGGACTTTTTATTGAAATGATTGGATATGTCCAAAGTCTCTCCAGTTAAGTCTTTTGGTCATAAAGTCCATGTTTTCTATTAATTCTTGGGAGTATTGCATTGGGATTCCGATTCCTGCTTTTTAGGTATAGTCCGAAGTAGTTTAGTGGGAAGCACCCTTGTTATTGATATAAAGTTGACGGCAAGGCTATTTTTAGTGCCAATGTTTATTTTTCTTATTCAACATTGTCCTCCAACTTTTTAGCACATGTCCACCTTCCTTAAGGGCCTAGGTAAAGACCGATCATCAGCTCTGATGCCTGGGGGTAAGCGATGATGGAGACTTTTCCCTTTACCTTCCTTGTCGTTATCCTTTTTTATGTAACCCTCAGTAGGGAACTCCTGAGTTTTATCAGTCCAAGCCGTCTGTGTCTTTTGTGTTTTGCCGCTCCTAAGCCATATCTGGCTCTTTGCAGCTTCTTGGCTTGCGCTGCTATATAGCTTTTTCAATTATAAACGGAAGCTATTACTATGCCTTGTCTATTAGACGGTCGCATCTCTACTCCACCTGGCGAGCACTTTGTCACAGATCTTCACTGTGTCCGGGATGAAAAAATGACTCCAAACGCACTCGAACCGCGGACCTTCTAGTCTTAAAACGAATACGATTCCCCTGCGCTCCGAGCTGCCTTTTATCAGTTCAAGCCATCAGTCCCACCTAAAAAAACATACTGTACCACGGAGGATATGGCTCCAAGTCCAAGAGCATTTCTGAACTTGGCAAGCATTGCACCGCTTCGCTAGCCAAGAATGCGACAAGTCTAAGATGTAAAAACTTCCTAATGCTATCCAAGGATAGAACTGGGCGTCTGAGAAAACCCCTTGGAGGAGAGTCCGGAAGTTGAAGATCCTCAGTCTGATTTAACTGAGATGAGTGAGAAGGGAACATCTCCTCCATCTTTTGCACACTTGAAATTGACTAAAAGTATTTTTGGACGCTAGAAATTTCTTAGGTAGGAGACAGTCAGAAGACACAATTGTAATGTCATCCGAGCAGTTGGTAATGATGATATCCGTTGTACAGGGTGTTCGGCTACTCGTGTTACAAACTCTGCTCATAGGTTCTGCATTCAAAATAAAACCAAAAAGTACTAATTAACTATGGTCCGAATCTCAGCAGTTTTGGAGTTATTCCACTTTTTCTAATTTTTTAAGTTTTCACAACCTTGCTTCAAATAAACAATGATAATTTGGACAAATCCATTGATTCGTAAAAAACGTTTAATAAAGTCATTCAAAGTTTCTTTAATTTTTTTAAAAATAATTTTCCACCTTACCAATCCGTCAACCACGGTATTTTCTATTCCTTCATCAATTTCTTCATCGTTGAAAAAGGTAATTAAAAAAGTAATTGTACCACTAAAAAGGATATTAAATTAAGTACGTTTTCTGAAATTTGCTGGTTTCTAGGTTTGGAAATAGTGGTTTAGAATCACCACAGTAAGATTTTCAACTTTTTTTTTCAAAGTTCTCGCTACTAAAAAACTTATTTCACGAAGGTTTAAAAGTTTACTATTGATCTCATCTTATTGGAAATTTAACGTACCTTTGAATGGTACTAACGGATTTGTCCAAAACCTTTAATTTTGGAGTTATCATCGTTTATTTGAAGCTCGGTCGTGAAATCTTAAAAAATCAGAAAAACTGAAAAACTCAGAAACTGTTACGATCCGAACCATATTTAATCAAAATTTTTTGATACCATTTTGAATGTAGAATCTATTGGCATAGTTTGTGACAAAAGTATCCGAACACCCTGTATAGAAAAGTCAGTATTGTAAACCTTATACAGGATGGGACCAAAAACGCACCCTTCTGATACAACTCTGAGAACTTTTTGCCAAACCTCACCCTGAAAGAGCGGTGAGTTCAATAGTATACAAAGATAATAATATAAACAATTGGTAGGAATCGTTAATGTCTCTCTTTTTTTCAATCCATCAACCAACCTACCCATCTATATCTATATATTTATTACCAATCCATTTATCAACACTTGTATCTCTCTCTCTCTCTCTCTCTCTCTCTCTCTCTCTCTCTCTGACACACACGATTTCTTTTTTCTACACATCTTTTTCATTCTCTCTCAGTATCGTTCTATTTATCTATTGATTATTCTGCTTACCATTCTATCAATCTCTATTTTTACAAACAAAGGTTTTTATATACATATATTTCTGTCACTTTCCCAATTCATTAGTTAATCAATCCCTTCTAGGCAGGTAATAAGAGAGAAAGAGGTAGATAGATAGAGATAGAGATAGATAGATAGATAGAGAGAGAGAGAGAGTGAGAGAGTGAGTGGGTGTGAAAGGAAGAGAGTGAAAACAACAATACATTTTTTCCGAAATAAGCGGTGTTCTAAGTTGGTTGAAATTGATGGAAACGTTAATTTATAATGTCCGGTTGCTATTACAGGAGGAAAAATGTATTGTGACAAAAGCTTTTATTTCGTGGACCGTCCAAACAAATCAACGACGAGTCGGATCGGCCGGTCCGCGAGGCGTCGCATTGTCCATTGCGCATTTCGAATATCTATGGCTTACCGATCCAAATCAAAATTTATAGCCAGCCGGAGATCTCGTTCCCGATCAATCCCTATTAACATTCGTGTCTTGTCTCGAGGATATGTGTATGTAAATCTAACTGAGTATAGATGATATTGTCGGAAAAGCCTTAAGTTTTATTATCCGTGTTTTCAACTTGATTTATCGCGAAGAAAAAAGAGAAAGGAAGATGCTGAAATCTGAAAGTGGAACATATATCGACCACTGCAGAATCATTATTTTCTTAATGCCCTGTTCTGAAAAATTTTAATTTAATCGGACGGTTATGTACGATATCGAAATTTCTAAGCTCAGATCCATATGCAAACAAACTCTGCACATACAAGTGCCCAGGAATTCATAATTTAAAAAAAAATTGCATATATCTATATACTTTTGACCCAGATAACTAAATGAGTACGTTTTTGGCTACAAACTGGCAATGGCTAAATTGTTTTCTATCCTAGGTAAAAATAACAAGGATAATATGAGGGGGGTTCCAGGACATAAAATAGAAACAAGTTGATCAACTAGCCAACGAAGGGGCAGTCCTCTCAGCCATGGGACCGGATCATAATTAATCTGTAAAAGTGGCGTGGGAAAGAAAACAACTTCACAGGACAAAAGCACCAGTGTAATGTGACGATCTAAATATGTGTGTGTGTGTGTGTGTGTGTGTTCATTGTTTTCATAGCCCAATTTTTGGTAAAATTGTTTCACTCAGCTCAATTTTTTATTTAGCTACATCGAATATTTTTCTTTAAAATTTCCAGAAAACAACAAAGGAGGTCAGGTTTTTTTTGTTGCATGTTATTAGTATGTTATGGTAAAAAAGGATACTAGGAAGCGGAATTTGTGCTCCCCAGGCACCCCAGCCTTTTGGTTCAATGTACCTTCCTAGTTCCTTAGTTCAGTGCAATGACCCAATCCTTCTTCTTAGAAGTATCAGGTCATTGACTGTGGCTGCAGCAATTTGATTCCCTAAGTTTTTTCCGTATGTTAGGTTAAATTTTCACTGAGCTGTTGCTTCGCATTCAAAGATGATATGGGTGGCTGTTTCCTCCTCCTCATTACATAATCTGTAAATTGGATCATCGTTGTATATGCCCATGTTGTGTATATGTTTTCTCAGATGCCAGTGATCGTAGTAGTACTACCACTCCTCTGAGTTTAGCCCTCTCCAATTGCAGCAGTGTTTTTGCCATTCTTGGTGAGGATTGTTTCATCATAAGTGTACTGTGTCAAGCGCCACTAGAGGTTATCCACTTCTCCTTTTGTTTTGCTTGGATCCATTCTGAGATGATTCTATATTTGTTTTGTTATCCCAAGAATAGGTTCTGGGCCTATGTATGGTCTTGCAGATCCTCCTCTGGCCAGTGTATCTGCTTTCTTATTACCCAAAATTACCTTGTGCCCTGGCACAGATTGTTGTGTTTCCCCAGATTTTGGAGATTTTGAATGCATTCACTGACTAATTTTGATGTGATTCTTTTACATGCTAATGTTTTAATGGCTGCTTGGCTATTAGATCTTATGAGGATTTTTTTGCCAGTGTAACCTATTTTAAGATTTTCCAGGGCACAAGCATTGATGGCATGTATTTCTGTTTGAAAGAGCGAAGCGCCTGATCCGGTTCCTTCGTTTTTTTTTGTTTTTTTTGGAGGCATCTGTATACCATATCGCTGTGTCTGATGCTCTCCTGTGTTCTTCCTTTCCTTTATAGTCCGTTGAGACTGTATAGGATGTTTTACATAATGTTTTCTGTATCAGTCGGTCCCCATTTCTAAGAATAGGTGTCTGATTTTGTTAATTATGGTTGTATGCCCGAATTGTTTAGTTCCTACTCAATTTAATTGTTTCTGGGGCCTAAGTGAGCTTTTTCTATGCTCTGCTAGTATAAATATTTCCATTGGAGGTAGGTTTAGCAGAGTTTTGAATGCATTTGTAGGGGTTGATCTCATTGCTCCTGCGATACATAGGTTTGCATGTCTTTGTATGCTGCTTGATGTTTGGGTAGCTACTTTTTGTTGAGCCTCGTTCAACCAGATCCATAGGTTATTCTGGGTCTTATTACTGCCGTGTACAGCCAATAGGCCATTTTCGGTTATAATCCCAAATGTTACTATTATGACCGCCAGATAATATCAACATTCCATAGTATATGCGGGTGTAGAAGTTTGGTTGAATGGTTTGTTGGGAAAATGTAAATTGGCAAGGTAGTGGTTTAATTTCTTTTAAAGGAAGTAAATAGGTCGTTTGGACTTTTATTAGGATTTAATATTAATGGATAAACATTGATAAGAATTCAACAATTTGACGTGTGAATAATCCAAGTATAAAAAAATTTAGTTGATGTTTTGTTAGGTTTTGGGCTGTGATTTCGTTTTAAATGGTTTGTGATAGGTACTTGCAAAAAAAAAAAAAAAAAAAAAAACGCGGCTAGCCGGACAATGGTAAGAAAAGTACTAGCGAATGCTGAAGAATATCCCATGGCAATACATCAACGCTCCGAAAGTACATCAAATTGTCGTATACGCAAAACTTGAATATAATTAATCGCAGAGGAGGCGGGTGAAAAGGGCGGATTTTGAAGTTTAAGCTTCCCAGGCGAGCTCATCCTCTTAGCTACCACGTCACGGCCTTTTCCTCCGTAAACATCGAACTACGCAAAACGCATATTTTAATTGGAGCCGCAGGTTTACGGCCGGGCCCCCGGGAGGCCGCATAATTGAAAACTGTGCGAAGCGTTGCGGAAACACTGGAACGCGTTATTGCTTAATAAATCGCTCCGGCCGTTGGAAAATCTCTTCAGAAAAGGGCTAATTAAGTTTCAGGACAAATAACGGCATTCCGTGACTCTAGTTTCTCGTTTCAAAAATTTATTTCACCCCTTCCCAACCTAGAAACACGCATTTACATTATTTGAATATTATTTTATGAAAAAAACAGAAGGATTTAACTAAACACTACTCCCATTTGAAAACTATACTAATTTTTATGAAAGTTCTTGTAGAGGTTTTTACTTCTTCAAGGACATACTGGATTTTCAGGTCATTGAGAATGATAGGATTGGATACGTCAAAAGGACCACTGAAGATGATTCTCACATTTTTGGATTGTAGGAATTGGAGTAGTTGAATACCGTGTGGGTCTCAAATAGTAATATGTATTTTTTCAAAATGTATTGCTACCAGTAGCAATGAGCAATAGTATAGATAATTATACACAAATCTGGGAGATATGTTAGGGATAGAAACCAGCCAGTGCTGTAAATTGAATTTCATTTAGTTAATGTAAAAGGCTCCTGTCGCGCAGGTCCTTCATCACCCGGTGCGGTGGTGCCTTCCTGACGGATGAAGAACCGTGGTGATAGATGTGCAAAGGCAAACCAGTGATTTTCCCGGCGGTGCAAACTGCATCCTTGTCGTCTGGAGTCTCCAGATTAGAAGTCAAAGGCGGGGGTAAGTACCAACACTGGGTTATATCTGCTTATCTGGAAGTAGTCCACCCAGGGAGTTACAGCCCACTTAATGTGGAACTACAACAACGTCGTGTGGTACATTGTGGTTAAGGCTCGGGGCCCATGAAACGTGTCCTCATCCACGTCCCTCTCTCAATCCAGGTTCCTTCATTCTTCCTTGCCAACCCTTGGTTACAAGAGGTGTGTCCGAGCGCGAAATAGCAAAATAATGGTGCAGCCCTGAGGACGTGGCAACCTCTCAATAGCACAACCTGTACTCGTGTCGGCCTGGGGTCGGCATGGGGCGGCGGGTGCCTTATCAGAGGCACACGAGGGTTAGGGTACCAGATCCTGTCTGCATGGACGGGGGAGGGTGCATAGCCATCTGTACTACTGGGTAACAGAAATGTTCCAAGGTTCAGCCCCTGTTACACTGGGAATGGGCTCGTAGAGTTCGTGGTGACGCCCCTGGCGGGTCTATCTGACCTTCGCAAGAAACTTGGTATGACCATCGTTATACACCCGGCCTCACGGGATACGAAGGATCGGACCGAAGCGTATAAGCGTATCGTATAACTATGATTAAGCTGTCAGAGTCCCTCGAATGCGTGAGTAGTGGCGAATGGAAAAGGGCAGTGAATCGGTTGCTCCTTTTCGTGTATGCATTCCACGCAGGTGTAGGCTGAGCTCGATTTGAGGCTTTTATCATAGGCGGTCTCCTCTAGTGGGTGGTTAGCAATTCCACTATAAACAAAACCGCGGCCGGAGAAGATCCGGTAGTTTCTACGCTGGGAAGCCCCAATACTCTGGGTGGTAGAGTGGCCTTCTCTATCTAGGGAGTGCGCGGGAGATCAGGCTGATGTATTTCGGCTTAGGTAGCCCTTTGCGCGCGGTATACGGTTCGATGCTTAATGGGCAACCCGACTACTCGGAATGGGCAATCGGGGAGCGAGGTCCTCTTGGCTCTTCGGGGCTGAGCTGCCTCTACACCAATGCTGCGTAGTAATACCATTCTGTCGTCAGCACTCATATTGATAATCAAAACGTCCGATAAGGCCGAAAAGGCTAGGTGTGGACATTAAAGATCCTCATTGTCCATTTAAGGACGACCGAGTGTACGGGAAAGCATGTCAGGAAGTAGTGACTGTAAGAATGATCTCTCACGATCCTTAGTTTATTTAGTAGTGCTTTATCCTGATGGTGACTTAAAATAGGTAAAGCTTGGCAGTAACAACTGAATTTGCTATTCCTTCAAAACCATAACTAGATCTAGCGTGTTTGTGAGTGAAAAAGTGGTCGATATTTCTAGCATTAAAACCTATTTACCCTCACATTTATGCTAATAAACACAAGACGAGGTATCAAAAAAAGCAATACAAATGTTCCGTCTAAAAATCTATATAAGAGATACACTCTGGACAAGCACAATTCTTATGCCGTGTGGCATTCCTACATGGTCTCTATATGGAGCCAAAGAATGGCACCATTCCATTAGGTGGGACATATCGAGTAACTTTTCTCTACGTGCCGGACATTTATTGACAGCTTTGCCCCAGAAATAAGAGTCCGTAAGTCATATCGCTTGGCCTATGCTTTACTAATGATATGGGATAATTTTCTCTTTCCTAATGATTCGTATAAACCTTCAAATTGGAAAGGATTCAGAGGAATTATAAATTTTCAAACTGAACAACTGACATCAGCGAGAATATTTGTTTTAATTCCAATAATAAAGTAGATATTTGTAGGGAAAATTTAATTTAAAAAATTACAATTAATTAAGGTATTTAGTTGAGATAAAAAATTCAATGGCACGAGGGGATTCGAACCCACGATCGTTGGCTAGATACGCCGCTGCTCTACCACGTGAGCTATCGTGACCTCGATCCACTCGGACACCAACTACCCATCTCAACCCCACCTTTTGAATTTTCACTCCTTTTTGCCATTTTTCAAATTTCGTGTAATCTATTTGATTCTCGGCTACAAATGAATAAATGATAAATGGCAAAAAGGAGGGAAAATTCAAAAGGTGCGGTTGAGATGGGAAGTTAGTGTCCGAGTGGACCGAGGTCACGATAGCTCAAATGGTAGAGAAGCGGCGTATTTAGCCGAAGATCGTGGGTTCGAATCCCGGTCGTGTTATTGACTTTTTTATCTCAACTAAAAACCTTAATTAATTGTAATATATTAATTGGTCAAGGGACCATGAAATTAGTGAATTTAATTTAAAAATTTATTTTTTCACTTTTCCAAAAGTCTGTATCCGAGGAATTTTAAGGTGCAAAAAACTAATATCAAATTTTTCGCTAGTATGCAAGTTGATAGGTTCTTTACACCGAAAAACCCCTACGAATTTTCGTGAAAATCAAAAATATATTTTTCTCTAATTTTTGCCTTCCAAATAAAGAAAACTTCGAATTTTTGTCGAAAATCATAGAAAATTGATCATTTTGAAATGTCTTCACCGATACATAGAAAAATTTAGACCTGTTTAGAACCGTATAACCCCCTATAATGGCATAAATCTGGCCTCTGTAAAAATATTATAATTTGATTTATGAAATAAAAGGCTTGAGGAGTTGTTTTTCTTTAGTTTTATAACTGGCAAACAACATTGGTCATCGCCAGCTTTCTTTTCCTTACCTTTGCGTTTTTTTTCTTATCTTTCTCGCGTTTTAATCATACTAATTTCTTTTATTGTTTCTCCAGCCAAGATATGATGTTTCATGTTACAAGAGTAAACAACTCTCTCTTTTTTTCTTTTTTTTTGTCGTAACTCTATACCTCTGTACCTAGTCAATTGTGAATAAAATAAATGAATAACAAAAAAATACAAAGGAATAAAATAGAAACATCGCAGTCTGGTTCTCAATAATCTAACTACACACTCCAGAGTACTCAATATTCTTCAAGGTAGTTGGGGTAAACCCTACCATTCGCGCTAATAAATTACATTCCCAACCAGACTACATTCACACTACCCCAGAGCCCTCGATATTCCTCACGGTAGTTGGGGATACACCCTATCACTCACGCTAATAAATTTCATTCACATACCAGACTAACTTCGTACTACCCGAGCACTCGACATTCCTTGTGAAAATAGGGAATAAAACGGGTTTATGAAATTTATTGGCGAGAATGGTAGGGTTTATTAAACCCTACCATTCAGCTAATAAATTTCATTCACATACCAGACTACATTCATACTACTAAAGAGTATTCGATATTCCTTGGAGTGATTTGATACACTCTTCCATTCGCGCTAATAAATTACATTCGCACATTCATTTACTCGACCCCAATTACTCGATATTCCTCGTGGTAATTGGGGAGAAGCTACCTTTTATGCTAAAAATTACACTCACACTACCCGTTTTTTTTTTTTATCTCCATTTTTCTCATTCACGCTGATATAAAATTTAAACGTTGCTGATACAGCTCGAACGAGGAAATATTCTGATTTTCAGAGATTGCTTAAACTTTGATTTGAAGGACTTTTATGTGGAGCAAGTAACATAGGCTAGAAACAAAATTGCTCATTGATTGGGCTCAAAAATATCTATTTTTTGATTATAAAAATTTGTATTTAACGTCTTGTTGGTAAAAAAAAAGCCAAATTTTTTGGCCTATTTTACTGAAAGGGCCCTATCTTATTTGTAACATTCTTTTATGGTTCTAGGCCATAAAACAAGTCGCCTAAAATATAATAACCTTGCAATGCATGCAGAACATAGTAGGAAAAGCATATCTTCTTCAAAATCGGCGATCCCATGTCAGTAGCCTCCTCTTGACAGTTCATTTTGCTTCTGTTTTATTCAAATTACAATTGACATGGCCTTTAAAGTTGGCAATATAAAATTTAATTTAGCAATTTAAAAGGAACTTTAAAAAGTTTATACTTTTTTCAGGAAAAAATTAAAAATTAAGACTGATTAATAAATTTGATAAAGCTTAAATACAAAAGAACGGTTACAATCTTTTGAGATGTCTGTGTTTATTAATTATTGGGCTATGACAGTTTTAATACAATTTTAATTAGTAAAATATAAAATAAATATAATAAAAATCTTACCTGAATCGCCCTGCATTTGACACCGGCTGCGGTCGCGGATCCGTAAAGTTTCAATTCCTGGAGGACACCCTTTAAAAGAGAGACAAGAAGGATAAAGCCTATGAAGTTCATCCTGTCGGCAGAGCATTGCTTCCAATCAAATCGCCATCTAAAACGGCCCAGCTTTAACTCAACAAATTTTAAAATAGGCCGGGGTCGTATTTTCTTTCAAAAGCCACTTCCTTGAATAAAACCGTTAAAATTGTTCTAAATTATTGCCAAAATTGCCGCCGCAATTATTGCAAAAAAAGTGTAATAATGCTAATAAAATTAAAAAATAAATTTTACAAAATTATAAATCTGTTTTGTTAATTAATATACAATTTATTAATATTGAAATACTTTTAAGTATCGTTCTATACGTTAGACTTTGAAATTAAATATTTATTTTGCATCTGATATTTAATAATGAGTACTTATAAAATATCCATATTATCAACCATGTCGGATTAAATTATTAATTATTTTCAGACTCCCTCCCTATTTTTAATTCTCTCCTATCCCCTTTCATCCCATCCCCTTACTTAAAATAATTGTCGACGGGCAATAAATTCTGGGGAGCTTTTTTAAGTGAGGGTACATTGCATGCAATTGGGCGCGCGACATGTTGCAAATCCAATTTTCCAAAACGTTTCCAAATCACCGGGCCAATTGGATCCCTAATGGGCCTTTAAAACACCGATTTCCAGCCTCCCGCCACCACGCCGATTACCGCCCCTCAAACCGGATGGCAAATTAAAAATTCAACATGGGGATAAGAACTTCGCTTCCGCCAACTTTGAAAGCTTACTCTTCAAGAAAACGTCGCCTTTTAAAGTGAGAATTGGTAGATCGTGTGTGACAAAGAAAGAAAGAAAGCTAGAGAGGAGAGAGAAATAGAGCGTAAAAAATTAGGTGAATGAAAAAATAAGTAGTAGTAAGGGTGAAAGAAGCAAATAGAGTGTAGAGAATACATACAGAAGAGAGAGTGAGAGAGAGAGAGAGAGAGAGAGAGAGAGAGAGAGAGAGAGAGAAGGAGAGAGAGAGGACAGACAATGAGGGAGAAGAGTGTAAAGAAGCGAAAACCTGAAGATTGAGAGGGCAAAAGCGTGATGAGAAAAATTAGTGAATGATTAAATGAGAGGAAGAAGAAAATATTATTGAGAGTGTGCAGCAACACATACAGAAAGAGAGATAGAGATAGATAGATAGATAGATAGATAGATAGATAGATAGATAGATAGAGAGAGAGAGAGAGAGAGAGAGAGAGAGAGAGAGAGAAGGGGATGAAGAAATGGGGAAAACCCAAGGAGAGTGACAGAAGCCGGTTAAAAAAACAATACAAAAAATATAAGTGAATAAAAAGTGACAGAAACAGTGAATAAACGAGAGAGAGGATGCGAAAAAACACAGGTAGAAAGGTAGAAGAGAGAGAGAGAGGGGGAGAAAGAGAGAAGAAAGAGAGAGAGGGGAGAAAGAGAGAGGGAGAAAATCTGAAGAGTGAAAGTGCAGAAGTCGGATTAAAAAAATAAGTTAATGAAAAAAGTGACAGGAAGAGTGAATAAGGTAGCGAGAGGGTGAGGCAACATATTCAGAGAGAGAGAGAGAGAGAGAGAGAGAGAGAGAGAGAGAGAGAGAGAGAGAGGGAGAGAGAGAGTAATTAAGAGATGTGGAAGTGATTAGTGAGAGTGACAGAAGCCGGATTAAAAAAAAAGAACAAAAAGTGACATGAAGAATGAATAACAGAGTGAGAGTATGGAAAAACATACATATGAAAGATAGTAGGAGAGAGTGTGAGTGTGAAGGGGAGATTGATTGATGGTTTTATTTATTTACACAAACTTAGGGCTTTTGGACCTTTCTTACACTCAACCTGAGTTGTACAGGTTATGTTATACATTTATTATGATTTAGACTCCTTTGGTCTTTACAATATATTTTCCAATTACAATTAATTATTCATTTTTATCTAAGTATTTTGGTTGAGATGAAAAATTAGTGTCACGAACAGGGCACTAATTTTTCATCTCAACTAAATACCTTAGATAAAAAGAATAATTAATTGGAATAATTAATATAGTCAATTATGACCACTAAGCAAATATGGATGTATTTTCCAATTATAATTTATAATGTAGAGACGAAAAGTCTTGTTTTTTTTAATAACAATTTGACAACCAACGTTTCAATAAAACAAAAACACAATGTAAAATAAAACAAACAATATACGTTCGCAGGTGTTTTTTTTTTATAAATGTCAATCTTTATCTGTATAAATTNAGAGAGAGAGAGAGAGAGAGAGAGAGAGAGAGAGAGAGAGGGGGGGGGGAAAGGAGAGAGAGAGAAAGAAGAGAGAGAAAAATTGAAAAACTTGAAAGGTGAGAATGACAGAAACCGGTTAAGAAATAACAGAATAAAAAATAAGTAGCTTGAATCGTAAAAAGGAAACTAGTACTGAAAAAAAAACGAACGAGAGATTTGGGTGATTACAGAGATAGATGAGATAAGGCCGAAGTAGCAAAGTCGCTTTATGTTTTGTTTGTCACTTTTTAAAATTTTCGTTCAATTTGCTATCAGAGAACTGTAGAAATAAAGATAAAATGAGAAAAAAACAAAATCTGATTAAAATCTGAATGATCCGTTGGTGTATATTATATAAGAACAATATTAATTTGAACAATTTTCTACGCAAAACGAAACGGTTCAAATATTTTTTTTTCTAAAATATTATATCATGTTAAAATGAATCAACCGAATGGAATCGTCATTTGAGGATTTTTTCACAATGGTTAACATAGTTAGTTAAACAATAGACGTGTTAAACTGTAAAAATCAAAGAAGACATTTTTGGAGTCAAACACCTCTTAAGAATTAATGCCCATCTCAGCGACGAGATTTTTTTTCGGTTGTTCCAATGGGTCCACAATCATAAAACTTACGTTCGGAAAGTCCCCCACACGACGGGAAAGTACCGCCCGCAGCTGGCTTATTTCGAAGATTATAAACTTTTAACTCTCTTGTTTACGGCACTCCACAAACACAACCTTCTCGCCTTCCAAAACACAATTCACTATTTGTAGACCGAGATTTTCTAATGATATCGAATTGGAGGAAATCATTAGTTTATACGATGAAGAATATAGTAAACCTAACTCTCAAACTAATACCATGAATATATTATATTTTAAAGAATTGTAATAAAATTAAAATGTTGATAGAGAAACAGTAATCTTGTGAGAATTTGAACGAAAAAGTTTCGAGAGCAAGAGAGGTAGTGATAGATTGATATATAAGGGCAGAGAGAGAGAGAGAGAGAGAGAGAGAGAGAGAGAGAGAGAGAGAGAGAGAGAAATATTGAAAATTATTAGAAGCAGGAAGAGGGAGAAGAAGGGAAGGATAGATATAGAGAGAAAGTGAGAGAGAGAAGGAAAGAGAGAGAGAGAGAGAGAGAGAGAGAGAAGGAAAAAAGTAAGGGTGAACTATCATACGAAATAGACAGTGACAGAAAAAAAAGGGATCTAGAAATACAACAGGAAGAGAATGTGAGGAAGAGAAAGAGTGCCAAAGAGTGGGAGAGAGCGCAAAAATGATTGTGTGAATAAGACAGATAAAAGATAGAGAGGGAAACATGTAATGCGACTGGGTGAGAAAGAGAGAGAGAGAAAAAAAAGAGAGTGAGTGAGAGAGACAGAGAGATAAGAACAAAGTAAGCGTGAACTATCATACGAAATAGACAGTGAGAAAAAAAAAGGGATCGAGAAATACAACAGGAAAAAGAAAGTGTGCCAACGAGTGGGAGAGATAGCAAAATTGATTGTGTGAATAAGACAGATAAAAGATAAAGAGGGAAACATGTAATACGACTGGGTGAGGAAGAGAGAGAGAGAGAGAGAGAGAGAGCAAGAGAGTGAGAGAGAGAAAGAGAGAGAGAGCGAGGGAGAGAGATAGAGAAAGCGAGAAGAAAGGAATGGAGAAAAAGAAAAGAAAAGAGAGCGAGATAACGAGTGGGAGAGAGAGAAAAATAATAGTGTAAATAAGAAAGACAGAGTAGGAAAAGGAGAGAAATAAAAAGAAAGAGAGTGATTTTGAGATATTGACAAGATAGAAGGTGATAGGGAGTGAAAAAGTGGGAGGAAGAAAGAGAAGAAAAAGAGATAAAGTGTGGAAAAGGGAGAAAAATGAGAAAATATGAGAAAGGGATAGGGAGTGAGAGTGCAAGAGTGGGGTGGGAAAGAAATAGAGAATCGATCTTTGATAAGAAACTGATCAAAGTTGTCATGAACATGAGAATGCCGTACGTGTATAAAAATTGAAGAAACAAAAAAAATCGTCACAGTTTGTCATTTTTTTAACGTATGTGTTGAATTTTTTTGAGCATCCTAACCGTCAAATTCGGCTAGACTTTAACCCAATGAAATTTGGAATATGGATAGTTGACAAGAAAGGAAAAGAAAGGCGCTGACCAATCAAAAAAGCTGATGGATCGAAACGTAGCAAAAATATTACGTACCTTTAATAACAGAATTAGCCAAATTCAAAATTTTCCAGAGGGGGGAAAATAATCCCGAAATCTTCTGGTACACCACCTACCGGATGGAAGGACCGGGCGCTACTGAGGTTCCAGACCGTGGGGCCAGTTATTTGAGAAGGGGAGGGTTTTTATTTGTTTTTTTTCTCTTTTCTATTTGCTATTTCAAACCAAGAACAAAAAATTATCCGCCTTCAATTAAGGTACAGATCAAATTCAACACCGGGCCCACTTTTAGTCCTAAAAATCGATTGGCTATCTCCTGGAAATTTTTCTTAAAGATATAACAATATTTTCAATAACAAGGATTATTCTTTTGTGTAGGATAAGCTAATTTCCAACCGCAGGATCGGCAGTGTGAGCTGAGAAAGAAAAGGACGAGAAAGGACCTCTTATTCAAGTTGCTGAAGGCACCTCCCTTGGCAAAAAGCTACGTATGTCAGAGATCAATTTATTTATTTTATTATTTTTTTTAACTTAATACATTTATTGTTTTAATTTATTTGGGTCAGATCCTAATTCTTGTTTTCTGTAACTAATTTGAGTTACGTTAGTATACGGATATTTTTTCACACTCGTGAGTCATTGGTGTGAAAGGGATCCACGCAAAGATCGTAATAAAGAAAATATTTTCTTCTAATCTAATCTAATCTAAAATTAGAGAGAGTTGGATGAAACTGTTTTTTTTTTTTTTTTAAAGTTTGACCTATTCCAGATTGGAGATTTATTGACTGACATTGTCACTTGACAGTACTTTATACGAAGTTTTAAAAGTACCGAATTTTTATGTTTCGATCTGAATGTGTTATAAATGGTTCACTGTGTCGCCTCTCCCTGTTTATAGGCCTATCGGTTGCAATCTGGTTTTAAACGATTCCTTTTGTGATATTTCTTTTTAGTAAACTCTGGTTCGGTTAGGTGATTATCGTCTCTTCTTTGGTTCAAATAAAAAAGCTATTTGAAATATAGCCTTTATTGTAAGGGTTGAAAAGAAGTAAACGTGAGTTTATAAATTCGCTAGATCCTAGTTTGGGCGGAGTCAGAAGACAAAAGGCGGTCATCCGTCTTCAGGGCATAAATCAAAACTGCGCCCGAGGCTCGCCAAGTTTCGTCTTAACACCGGAAACCATATACAAAAAACTCCGTCTGGCACCATGGACCACTTTCCGTAATAGCAGCAACCAAGGTGTAAAAAGTCGACGGTTGTAGAAAAGAAAAAAAAAGACACAAATTTCCATCGACTCTTTCGACACTTTGGCCTTTTGAATACAAAGAGGCTAGTTTTACCCCCTTTTCGAGACGTCAGCCACTTAGACCTAGCGTAGACTATTCGGGCAACAGACTGAATTTAAATGATCGGTATCGCTCTGGTAAATTACAGTGGTAACGGGCCCTTTTTCTCAACCGCCGTGTTATACCTGCTCCCATTTACATTTCGGCTCCTTCCAGGTTATCATTACTTACAAACACTCGCTCTCTGGGGGTCGACGCATAGCCGCGACATGCTATTCGATTTATTTCACGACTTTCTACATCGGCTATATTTTCTTGACGAAACCCAGTTCCGACTCGTCGACCGTACATCGCCTGATTTAAAAACCGCAGGATTTTATTATTTTATTTTTATTCAGTTTATAACTACAAGATTCTAGTTTTAGTACGTCCACTTTACATAGTGTGTAATTCAATTGCTCTAGTTAGCTGCACCAGGAATCAGATCTGCTGTTATTAACACACGAAATTCCGGATGGTATGAATGAAAAAACAAATTCAAATGATTTCTGCCAAGCATAAAATAATGTCAATATAGAACGATTTATAGACTATTAAGAAACTAACCACAGCTAGTCAAGAATGGGGGTTTATAGTGCACTATTGATTTAGTTTCGTTTAAATAATTAGTATTGACTATAATTTCTTCAGAGCACCATCTATATCAAACATTACTTAAAAATTGGTCAGGCGGACCACGAAACTAATGAAAATAATTAAAAAACAACCACCTGGATAAAATGTAAACTGTTGGAATTTTTAAAATAAGAAATATACCGTCTATTGAGCTATCAAATTGGAAATCTTCATCAATAAAGAAAATAGAAAAATAACTAGTTTTGACTAATTGAATCCGCGAGTGAAGATGGTTCACCTTGTGTTAACGACTGGCAGAACTACACCCCGCACTAAAATATAAACTATTGACATTTTTAAAATAAAAAATATATTGTCTATTGAGCTATCAAATTGGAAACTGTAGTCAATAAAGAAAATAGAAAAATAATTAGTTTTGACTAATTGACTCCGCGAGTGAAGATGGTTCACCTTGAGTTAACGACTAGCAGAACTACACCCCGCACCAAAATATAAACTATTGACATTTTTAAAATAAGAAATATATCGACTATTGAGCTATCAAATTGGAAACCTTCGTCAATAAAGAAAATTAAAAAATAACTAGTTTTGACTAATTGACTCCGCGAGTGAAGATGGTTCACCTTGTGTTAACGACTAGCAGAACTACACCCCGCATAAAAATGTAAACTATTGACATTTTTAAAATAAGAAATATATCGACTATTGAGCTATCAAATTGGAAATCTTCATCAATAAAGAAAATAGAAAAATAACTAGTTTCGACTAATTGACTCCGCGAGTGAAGATGGTTCACCTTGTGTTAACGACTGGCAGAACTACATCCCGCATAAAAATGTAAACTATTGACATATTTAAAAAAAGAAATATATCGTCTATTGCGCTATCAAATTGGAAACCGTAGTCAATAAAGAAAGTAGCAAAATAATTAGTTTCGACTAATTGACTCCGCGAGTGAAGATGTTTCACCTAGAGTTAACGACTAGCACAACTACACTCCGCATAAAAATGTAAACTATTGACGTTTTTAAAATATTAATTGTATCAAACTGAATCCGTTAGTCAATATAAAACGTTGTTTAGACTATTTAGAAACTAACCACAGCTCGTCGAGAGTCGTGGTTTATAATGCACTTTTGATTTAGTTTTGTTAGAATAATTAGTATTGACTACAATTTCTTCAGAGCACCATCTGTATTAAACATTAATTTTGTAATAAAAACCTTAATAACATGTAAACTGTTGACATTTTTTAAATAATATTTGTATTGTTTATTGAGCTATATAAGAAACCCTGCGTCAATATGAACGTAAGTATAATTCTTAGTCAATAAAATAAATATTGACTGTACTATCCTCAGACTGTGGCTATTCAATTATTTTTAAGGAAATTCGAATAATTAGAACTTTAATAATAATGAAAATATTGACTATATTTTCTTCAGATCATCATCTATAACAGTAGTTCCAATGTGTTCCCTACGGACGCCCAGGGGTCCCCGGTATCATTCAAGGGGTCTGTGGAAAATTAAAATTGATTGGGGGTCTCTGAACAACGTCAGGGGGTCCGCGCAAGGTTTAATATAAAATAATATAACAAAAGACAGAAGTATAAGTTGGTTATCTAAAAGTGCATGTTTAAATCGATTTTATGTGCTCTTTGATTCAGTGGTGGAATTCCTGGAAACAAAAGACAATGATTTGCGACACAATTTAATTAACTCAAAAAATGACATAGCCTATGAGTTTATTTGCCAAATTTAACGAAACTAATTTGCCATTGACCAATTAAATTTAATCAAAACTAAAAGCGCAATATCTGCGTTTGTTGAAAGACTTTTTCTTTACAAACAATACTTGGGAAGAGGAGAACGCTCTCAGTTTCCAAATCTTTCGAAATTGCAAATTAGAAATGAAGATTTGCTTGCTTACTGTCAACACTTAACGGCTCTTTGTACAGACCTGAGCCAAAGATTTCAAGATATTCTTCACTCGGATATTCCCGACTGGGTGCTGAACCCTTTTGCACGTGGACAAACTCAGATCCCAAACACAGATGAATCCATACCAATACAGGAGCAGCGTATTGAAATATCCACAAATGAGGAACTTAAACAAATGTTTGAACAAGGATACCACAAATTCTGGTTACAAAAACAGATCCCAATTTTTATAGCCTGCATTATGGGTTATTGTACAGACGTTGTTGACTGCTTTCCCGTCTTCCTATATGGTCGAACTTGGATTCAGTGCCGTTATGAACCTCATCAAAAAAAAAGAAAGAAACCGATACACTTATAACATCTCATAACGTTCATCCAAGTCATTAATTTTTTTGAAACTTTATTTTAAACAAAAGTAATTAATATAATAATTTATATATATATTTATAATTTCAAAAATACTTCATCAACAAAACTTTTTTTAATTTGTAATTTTTATATTATGCATTTATGTGGCTTTTTCACTTGGGGGTTCTTGGGCAATTTTTGACTATAAAAAGGGGTCCAAGGTCAAAAATGTTTGGGAACCACTCATCTTTAACAACTACGAAGATTTTTCGATTAAACTATTAAGAGATTGACTACACTTTATCAAGAATGTTGGTTAATAGTCTACTTTTGAAAATAATTTGATCATTCAAGTCTTTTATTCATTCTTTATGATTTAGAAAATAAGAAGATCAAAGAAGATGTAGAATTACATGAAGAACTCTAGTTAAGAAAGGAGGTATTGACTCTAGTTTCTTTAGAGTATTATTTTTATCACCTAAGACGATTAGAACTGAAATCAATAAAGGAAGAATTTATTATGCTTTTCTCAGGTCATTTGTAACCACTGCGAAGATTTTTAATCTACTTTCCAAAAGGATTTGTACATGACAAGTCATTATTTGTTTCTTGAAGATTTAGAAAATAAGAAAAACGGAAAAGATTTAGAAGTACATTAAGAACTCCAGTTAAGAAAGAAAGGATTGACTCTAGTTTCTTTAGAGTATTATTTTTTCACCTACGACGATTTGTAGACTATTTAGAAACTACTGACCACAGTTTGTGAAGAATAATGATTTATAGTGTATTTTGAGTTATATTTTGGTAGTGGCTCGATAATTAATTTTTTTGGCCTGTTTTTTTAAATTCCAAAATAATTAGAACTCGAATCAATAATGGAAGTATTTATTTTATTTTCCTCAGGTCAGAATCTATAAACACTTTGATGACTTTTAGTCTAATTTTGAAGAGAATTTGGTCATGACAAGTCAATTTTTATTACTTTATGATGTAGTAAATGAAAAAAACGAAGAAGTGTGTGGTGATTAGTGACCGTTAATCGATAATTATTTAGAAATCGTGAGATGCGGTCTGGTGTGATGTAGGTTTCAGAAAAACTTTTCTTTATCGTGTCAACGTTTCGATCTTTATTGAGATCATCTTCAGGGCTCAAAGTGTTTGTTTTCTGCTTAATTGTGTCAGTCTTGTGTGTCGCGGGGCACTCTCAACACGACACGCAAGAATGGCACAATTACACAGAAGACAAACACTTTGAGCCCTGAAGATGATCTCAATAAAGATCGAAACGTTGGCACGATAAAGTAAATGTTTTTTCTGAAACCTACATCACACCAGACCGCATCTCACGATTTCTGAATAAAAAACGAAGAAGATTTAGAAGTATATGAAGAACTCCAGTTAAGAAAGAAAGTATTGACTCTAGTTTCTTTAGAGAATTATTTTTTTTCAACTACGACGATTTGTAGACTATTTAGAAACTACTGACCACAGTTTATAAAGAATTATGATTTATAGAGTATTGTTAGTTATATTTTTGTCATGGCTCGCTTATTAATTTGATTGAAATTCTAAAATTGTTAAAACTGGAATCAATAAAGGAAGTAGTTATTATATTTTCCTCAGGTCATAATCTATCACAACTTCGAAGATTTTTAACCTACTTTTGAAAAGAATTTGGTCATGACAATTCAATATTTCTTGCTTTATGATTTAGAAAATTAGAAAAACGAAAAAGAGTTAGAAGTACACGAACTCCAGTTAAGAAAGGAAGTATTAACTTTAGTTTTTTTAGAGTATTATTTTTATCACCTACGACGATTTGTAGACTTTTTGGAAAGTACTGACCACAGTTTGTGAAGAATTGTGATTTATAGTGTATTTATAGTTATATTTTGGTCATGGCTCGCAAATTAATTTTATTGAAAATACAAAATTATTAGAATTCTAGTCAGTAAAAAAATCATTGATTTTCGCAAGGTTCCTATTATGTGCATTTTTTTAAAAATTAATCACCATTCTTTGAGAGATTTTTATTAATGCTGCCTCAAATTGCCGGAAATTGCGATTTATGCCCGAGATATTGCAGGATTCAAACTAGAAGAAAGGATGAGGATTGAGGTCGTTTAATAAAATCTAATAAAACACGTCTCGAACATCCGTTCATCAATATAGAAAATAGAAAAATAATTAGTTATCACTAAGTGACCCTCTGCCAGTGAAGATGACTCAACGGCTGCTCACCATAAGTTACCGACTAGCAGAACAACATCCCTCATCGTATGTAAACTAATGACTTTTTTATAATAAGAATTGCATTTTTTTAGAGAAATCGATACCGAAAGTACGGATTGTAGCATTCTCGTACTGTTTATTCAATTATTTTTAGGGAAATTCAAATAACTAGAACTCTAAAAATAAAGAAAGTATTGACTATAGTTTCCATACAGTACCATCTATATTACCTACGAATATCATATACTATGAAAAAACTACTGACCACAGTTTGTCAAAAATGGTGATTTATAGTGCATTTTTGTTTATGTTTTGGTCATGGCTCGTCAATTATTTTTTTTGGATTCCGAAATAATTAGAACTCGAATCAATAATGGAACTATTTACTATATTTTCATCTGGTCGTAATCTATAACCACTTCGAAGATTTTTAGGCTTAAGTATAAGCAGCAAGGTCATAGTCAACTCTCACTATTTTTTTTTTGCTAATTTGCATTACTCTCTTATGCATTTTTGTAATTAAATTTGAAATTAATTAAAACTCTAGTTAATAAAGAGAGTATTGACTATTGTTTCCTTAGAGCACCATATAATGAACAACAAAGCTTTCTAGGCTGTTCAGAAATTATTGACCACATTTTTCAAGAATGGTGATTTATAGTGTACTTTTGATTATGTTTTCCTCATGGCTTGCCAATTATTGTTCATTTAGGTGGTCAAATGGTGGTTAATAGTGTACTTTGGATTATATCTTATTCAGGGCTTGTCAATTAGTTTTAATTTTTTTTCCAACAACCTGCAAGTTCATAGTCGACTCTCATTAATTTTTTTGGTCTTTTGAATTATTCTTCTCTGCCTTTATTAAAATTAAATTTTAAAATACTGAAAACACTGATTAATAAAGAGAGTATTGACTATTGTTTCCTTAGAGCAAACCAACGACCACAGTTTTCAAGAATGGTGATTTATAGTGCACTTTTGATAATTTTACTAATGGCTTGTCAATTATTTTTTCATTTTTTGTTTTCCGACATACAGCAAGGTCATAGTCGACTCTCATTATCTATTTTTGCTATTTTGCATTATTCTCCTCTGAATTTTTTAAAAATTAAATTTGAAAATAATTAAAACTCTAGATAATAAAGAGAGTATTGACTATTGCTTCCAAAGATAAAAATATTGGCCACAATTTTCAAGAATGTTGATTTATAGTTCACTTTTGATCATATTTTACTCATCGCTTGTCAATTATTTTTCATTTTTTGTTTTCCGACAAACAGCAACGTCATAGACGACTCTCATTATTTTTTTGTTCTTATGAAATATTCTCCTGTGCACTTTTAAAAATTAAATTTGAAATTAATTAAAACTCTAGTAATAAAGAGAGTATTGACTATTGCTTCCAAAGAGAAAAATATTGGCCACAATTTTCAAGAATGGTGTTTTAAAGTGTACTTTTGATTATATTTTACTCATGGCTTGTCAATTAGTTTTTTTTTTCCAACAAACTGCAAGTTCATAGTCGACTCTCATTAATTTTTTTGGTCTTTTGAATTATTCTTCTCTGCCTTTATTAAAATTAAATTTGAAAATAATTAAAACTCTAGTTAATAAACAGAGTATTGACTATTGCTTCCATAGACCACAGTTTTCAAGAATGATGATTTCTAGTGTATTTTTGATTATATTTTACTTAGGGATTGTCAATTAGTTTTAAATTTTTTCCAACAAACTTCAACGACTTAGTGGACTTTCATTATTTTTTTTGTCTTTTGAAATATTTTTCTCTGTATTTATTAAAATTAAATTTGGAAATAATTAAAACTCTAGTTAATAAAAATAGTGTGGTCTATTACTTCCATAGACCACAGTTTTCATGAATGATGATTTCTAGTGTACTTTTGATTATATTTTACTCAGGGATTGTCAATTAATTTTAAATTTTTTCCAACAAACTTCAACGACTTAGTCGACTTTCATTATTTTTTTGTCTTTTGAAATATTTTTCTCTGCATTTATTAAAATTAAATTTGGAAATAATTAAAACTAGTTAATAAAAATAGTGTGGACTATTACTTCCATAGACCACAGTTTTCAAGAATGATGATTTCTAGTGCATTTTTCATTATATTTTACTCAGGGATTGTCAATTAATTTTAAATTTTTTCCAACAAACTTCAACGACTTAGTCGACTTTCATTATTTTTTCGGTCTTTTGAATTATTCTCCTCTGCATTTATTACAATTAAATTTACAAATATATAAAACTCTAATTAATAAAGACAGTATTGACTATTGTTTTCTTATTTTGTTCATATTTTGGACATGGTTCGTCAATTATTTTTCTTGGATTCCAAAATAATTACAACTTGAATCAACAAAGGAACTATTTGCTATAATTTCCTCAGGTCATAATCTATTACCACTTCGCGAATTTTTAGGCTAAATTACTAAGAGATTTGCATATATTATTTGTATAGTGTGATAGTTTCTCAGTTACTAGTAAGTAAATAGTTTTTAACGAGATAGCATAGTTTGTTACCTTCTAAGGTTTTGCTCAATATTATCTTATTTGTTTTAATTTAATTCTAGGCCAATTGCTACAGACTAAACAATAACCACTGTTGTTTCAAAATCCCCGATAAAACTCAACGAATGAACTGAGGGTTTTCTGTCCAATCCAAACCTGTTTTTCGATATGAAGCTATTACGTGTTATCTTTTGCGTTTTGATTGCCAGGTGAGATCACTTATTTCAGTTTTGAAATTTTTTCAGGCATCAATTTAAAAAAAAAAAAAAGAGACCACAGGTGATGTTATCTATGGCTTAAATATTCAACCTGTCAGCTGGACGAGATGCTTTTTTCTCCCCCACTTGGACTTAATTTGTATTGAAAGTTTGCCCATTCGCCTCGACGAGAATAGCCGGCCGGAGGTGGTCGGTTTTCATTTAACTCCAGCCGACAACAAATTGCCTGTTTTTCTCACGGTGAATGTTAAAAAGCCGTGATGCCGTTCAAAGCGAACTGCGGCTATCGTTTAAGTCCTCGTGATCGGTTTTTGTCCTACT
The DNA here is from genome assembly GCF_000648675.2 of Cimex lectularius. Lineage (NCBI taxonomy): Eukaryota > Metazoa > Arthropoda > Insecta > Hemiptera > Cimicidae > Cimex > Cimex lectularius. Next base: position 129,367 of record NW_019392653.1, read on the forward strand.
TTATGCTCATTTTAAAGTTCATTTCCACTCATGGCACTATTTATTATCTATTTACGCCTGACAAATCCGAAACTATAGGAAGTGAAATATATTACATATTAACATTGCCAACAAGTAATTAATTTTCCAGAAACTGTTTTTTGATAAAGTGTTGGGGTCGACAAAGTATATATTTATGATTGTAATTACGTTTAATTAAAAAAAACTCCATTTGCCCGGACAGAAGCTGAACTTTTTAATTAAATGAAATCAAATATTGCTATGTTCAATTTAAACAAAGGAAACATGGAAAAATAATCTACCGCGAGATCAGAGACCGAGTTCAACTTTCGTTCCATGTTGATATAACAGCACAATCAAAAAATTTATATTTTCTTCGTATGTGTACAACTTCAAAATATTTATAAAAAATGTCCAAAAAGGATAAATAAATTAGACAAAAATGATCACACTAACCTGTGTGGATTTAAAAAAAAAACAAGTTTTGTGGACTGTGTAGTAACTATTGACCATGTCTGCCAAAAATGTTATTTATTTTGCATTTTTTTAATATATTTTACTGATAGGATAGTCTATTATTTTTGTTGAAATTTTAAAAATATTGGACCTATAGTCAATATAGGAGGATAAAGGAATAAATAATAAGGATAATAAAGGATTGCCTATAGTTTTCAAATAATCTTACTGAACTATAAAGATTTACAGAGTACTTAGAAACTATTGACCAGATTTTATTAAACTAAATATTCGTTTGAAGATTAAGAAAGAAAGAAATTAAGAGTTCGTAGAAATATTGAATTTGTCGTGTACTTTTGATTACAGTCATGGGTTGTCAATTATTTTACATTTTTGTTTTCCGACAAACAGCAAGGTCATAGCCGACTCTCATTATTTTTTGGGCTATTTTTAAATATTTTCCTCTGCATTTAAAAAAAATTAAATTTGGAAATAATTAAAACTCTAGTTAATAAAGAGCGTATTGACTGTTGTATCCTTAGAGCATCATACAATAAAAAATGAAGTTTATAGACTGTTCAGAAATTATTGACCACAGTTTTCAAGAATGGTGATTTTTACTGTACTTTTGATTATATTTTTTTCAGGGCTTGTCAAGCAGTTTTAATTTTTTTCCAACAAACTGCAAGATCATAGTCAACTCTCATTATCTTTTTTTTGCTATTTTGCATTATTCTTCTCTGCATTTTTGTAATTAAATTTGAAAATAATTAAAATAATTAAAACTATAGTTAATAAAAGGAGTATTGACTATTGCTTCCTTTGAGCAAAGTATTGACCACGGTTTTCAAGAATGGTGATTTTTGCTGTACTTTTGATTATATTTTATTCATGGCATGTCAATTAGTTTTCATTTTTTGTTTTACAACAAACAGCACTTATTATCTTTTTTACTATTTTGCTGACTATTGCTTCCTTAGAGCAAACTATTGACCCCAGTTTTCAAGAATGGTTGTTTATCGTGCACTTTTGATTTTATTTTATTTATGGCTTGTCAATTTTTTTTACTGAATTTCTAAATTATTCGTACTCTAGTCAATAAAGAAAGTTTAGTATATTGCTTTCTCCGAGCGTCATCTCGATCAATTACGATTTATAGAGTATCTAGAAACTATTGACTACAGTCCATCGAGAATGATGGTTTAAAGAGCACATTCGATTTAGTTTTGTTAAAATAATTCTTATTGACTAAAGTTTCCTTAGCGCACCAATCCGTATCAAACTCCATTAAAAAAAACACCAAGGTAAATTGTAAACTATTGATATTTTTAAATGAAAAATTGTATCGTCTATTGAGCTATCAAACTGGATACGTTAGCCAATATAGAATCTAAAAGAAATAATTTGTTTTGACTAATTGATTCCTCTGAGAGTGAAGATGCACTCAATGCTGGTTCACCATGAGCTACTGACTAACAGAACAACACCCCGCAAATGTGAAATATTGACTTAAAAAAATGCATTTATGATAATATAATCCTAACAAGAACGATTATTCAGAAATCGTGAGATTCGGTCTGGTGAGATGTAGGTTTCAGATGTAGGTTCACATTTTCTACATCTTACCAACGTTTCGATCTTTATTGAGATCATCTTCAGGGCTCAAAGTGTTTGTTTTTCGTGTAGATGTGTCATTCTGTATGTCGTATTGAGAGTGCCCCGTGACACACAAGAATGACACAATTATGCAGAAAACAAACACTTTGAGCTCTGAATATGATCTCAATAAAGATCGAAACGTTGACACGATAAAGAAAATGTTTTTGTGAAACCTACATCACATCAGACCGCATCTCGCGATTTCCGAATAATCATGGACTAACGGTCGCTTATCACCACACAAAATGATTATAACTCTAGAAAAAAAAGATTGATTTTGGCTAGAGCAGTCATATCAACGCCAATTTGTAAGTATGAAGGATTCGTATTGTGTGTATATATTTTGTTAAATTAATCACCAATCTGTGAGCGATTTTTTCATGGTGTCCCAAATTACCGGAGAAAGTGAATTATGTCCGAGATATTGCAGGACCGACGCCGATTGAGGGGGTTTAATAAAATTTAAAAAAAGGGACTCGAACATCCCGTCGAAATCACCCTGCATCGAATTAACCCCTTTTGGAAAAGGGTAATTTTTTATTTCATCCCCATCCATTTTACCAATTAAACGATACCGGCATTGTTGAAGTGTGTTTCCAGCTGATGGTTCGTCCTCTTTTCAACCAGGGAGCGCGTTAGTCGAAATGAAACGGTTTTAATTAAAACAATAAATACTGATGAAAGTAAAGGTAATGAAAAGGCGTAAATGACCGTTTAAGATGGTTAATTTAGGATTGATCGAAGACAGGGATAGGAATAAACGAGGCCACAAGGTCTTCTGTACCTCGACCTAAAATCTATTGCGCTCCTCTTTTTTTTTTTTTATAAATCATTGGCCAGTTTCAGGTAGTTAATATACAACCTCCATATCTTTACCATAGACTCCTTAGTGTAGGATCAGTCTTGGGGTTTTTCTCTCTTAATTGCAATAATTTGCATCTACCTTAATAAAACACAAAATGTTTTCTGCGATCTCATAATTGCAAATGAGATAAAAAGAAGAATAAAGCAAAAGAGAAACACCATCATATAGGTTTGATTTTAGCTAATGGGAAAACACTGCGTTGTAAAGATCCTTGACGTTTCGGTGCTTGGTTATGGTCTGATGAGCTGAAAAATTGCTCTATACTTTCTTATTTAGGAGCTGAGCCACATTCCACCGATTTTAATGCAAATTATCTTTACCAACGGGCATAAAACAGAAAAACTGCTATAAAACCTTGTTCAATAGACAATAAAATTGTAGTCCGTGTAGGAAATATTTGTGTAAATGAAGCGCTGTTTGCTGCTAAAATTCTGCCAACCAGAATCACCAATTCACTAACAAACAATTAACATAAACAAACAGTAGTTGAGCAAAATATCCCGGCTTTCGGTCTGACTGTAAAAAATCTTTTAATGTTGTTCTACCCTGCTCTATTGAAGATTGAAGAACCTGTTTTATTTCAAAAACTAAATGACATATCTTTTTTTGTTATTGAAGTCTGATCAGCAGGTATAAAAAAGGGATTTTATCGTTTTTTCTTCTCAATCCTAAAACACCTGATTTTTACACAGTGTTTAGAACTCGTTTGGAATAATCCTGATACGTATCGTCAATAGTAACAAAAAGGAGTTTCTTTCGTTTATATTTAACCTCACTATGTTGACAGCTCATTTGACACAATCCTGATATTTCTGTTCATCAGGAATAAAGGGAATTTGTGTAGTTTCTTTGTAGGGAATTCAATGCCGTGTCATCACCCAAAACGTCCATTTAAGAAAACTATTTATATTATATATAGTAAAAATAAAATGTGACCTAGTACTGTTCCTTGGGGGATATTTAAAAGAATAGCCGTGTTTAATGAGAGTTATCACGTAAGAGCTTTGAAAACATAAACACTCGTATATTTCGCTTTCTTCTAAATCTAAGTACATCTGATATAAGTTTTTCCTTCATTTAATACTGATACAACTGCTAAGCGAATGTTAAGAAAAATGTATTTTCTTTCCTTCTCAAAATTGAAAATCCAATCCTATCTAGCTATTAATAAAATAATTTTAATGTTTCTTGTACTATTTTGAAGAAAAAACTTGGCAAAATGAAAACTATTGGCTGTTAAATATGAGTTTTTATCTTTAATTTGAAATTTTCTTTAAAAAAAACTAAATTAGAAACATAATTAAAACCCTTATTCAATGTAGAAACTATTGGCTGTAGTTTCTTAAAAGTCATCTGTAATAATAACTAAGGCTAATGCAAGTAAAAATATTGACTAGACATGACAAAATCATATATTCAAAAGTGGACAATAAATCAACATTCCTGAAAAGGATAGTCAATTGTTTCTACATTCTATATAATATGTAGAAACTATTGACCAACCTTTTCAGGAATGTTGATTTATTGTGCACTGTTCTTCTATCTAGAATTTAGAATATAAAAGGTTAACCATTTTCGCTAAAATTCGGAAAAACTTGAAAGTCTAGCCAATAAAAATAGCATTGGCTACCATTACTATTATGGACCCTTTCTGGTTTTGTAGTAATTTACAAATGATTAAGTTTGTGTACTCGCACTCCAGCCAATTTGGTTATTATTCACCAAATTTTCTTCAGAATATGTCAATTTCTCTTTTTTAAATTAAATATAAAATAGAGTCATCTGTAATAATTACTAAGATTTATATACTATGTAAAAACTATTGACCATCCTTTTCAGGAATGTTGAGTTATTGTGCACTTTTGATTGTATATTTTTGTCATGGCTAGCGAATTTTATTTACTTGTATTTTAAAATTGGAAGTCTATTCAATATAAAAAGTATTCATTACAATTTCTCGGAGTTGGCAGAAACAATCGGCCGTAGTTGGAGATGCATAGTGATTTGTTCTGTGCTTTTGATTATATTTTAGTGAAGACTAGTCAATTTTTTTACACAAATTCAGAATTATAACTCAAGCCAATGAAGAAAGTATTAACTATAATTATATCAGGTCATCATCTAATAAATCACATATATCAACTAAGATTGCTAGATTAAACTATTGATAGAAATTATTGACCTGAGTTTTTAAAGAACCATGTTTTTTACTGTGGAATATATTTTTGTCCTAGCAAGTCAATAAATTTTACTTTATAATTTGTACATTTAGAAAATTTTTGTTTAGAACCAGACTAAAGTCAGTAGTTTCAGAATAGTAGACAAACGTTTACGTGCGAAAGACAGAAATCTTTTCAGAAATAAGACACTAACTAACATTATAAAAAGTTAATCCTTTTTGCTAAAATTCGAAAAATCTTGAAACTCTAGCCAATAAAAATAATATTTGCTACCATCATTATTATGAATCATTTCTGAATTTGTAATAATTTAAAAATGACTAGGTTTGTGTACTGGTACTCTAGTCAATATGGTTATTATTGACAAAATTATCTTCAGAATATGTTCAGAATATGACCAAATTCTCAAGTATGCTTTGAGTTCTTATTTTTAAGTCATTCTGTAAGTCTTTTCTAAAGGTCACTGCTGGAGATAACGATCCCTGGCAATATCCCTAGTTGTCCGAGTTATTTTTAGGTAGGAATATACGTTTAATCATTTTCGAGAAAGGAAATCAGAAGAAGCAACAAAAAATAAATGCCTTGATGTCTAATAATAAATTGACGATTTGCTATCTGGTTCTGGGTAAACAGGCCAAATTTTCCTGGAGGCTCTATATCTCTCTCTCTTTTTCTTCTTGTTATCTCGGCCCCTTTTCAACCGGAGGACAATAGTGTTGAAAGATTGCGACTACGCCTTCGGAGCTGGTGCGGCAATCCGTATCCACGAGAAGCCGTACACCTGGTGAAATACAGCCGGCGATGCGTCATCCCTAGTCGGATGGCGACAATGCCTTGGATTTATGAGATACAGGTTGTTTTTAGAGGATATCGTTTAACTTTGCCTCACGGCCCTTGTTTCGACGGGTTTTATAGCGGAGGTGGGAATTTTGTAGGATGCACTGACCCACAACAAGCAATTCTGAGGTGGACCGTCGGATCTCGCTCTATTCACGTAGATCATTGAGTTTCCCTAGATAAAACTACTGGTCGATAAAAAACGTAATTTATTTTACAGGACTCGCTTCTGCTGTAATTTACAGTCATTGGAAATAATGCAAATGGTCAATAGTTTCTACCTTTACGAAATGTCCTAGATATTTTGAAAGGACGGACGGTAGAAACGACCATGCCACAAAAGAACCTCTTCAATAATTTTTCAGAAATCGTGAGAGGCGGTGTGGTGTGATGTAGGTTTCAGAAAAACTTTATCGTGCCAACGTTTCGATCTTTATTGAGATCATCTTCAGGACATCTTCAGGAGCATGGACAATAGTTTCTATTAATAGTTTAATCTAGCAATTTTAGTTGATATATGTGATTTATTAGATGGTGACCTGATGTAATTATAGTTAATACTTTCTTTATTGGCTTGAGTTATAATTTTGAATTTGTGTAAAAAAATTGACGTCTTCACTAAAATATAATCAAAAGCACAGTACAAATCACTATACATCTCCAACTATGGCCAATTGTTTCTGCTAACTCCGAAAATTTGTAATGACTACTTTTTATATTGAATAGACTTCCAATTTTAGAATACAAGTAAATAAAATTGGCTAGGCATGACAAAAATATACAATCAAAAGTGCACAATAAATCAACATTCCTGAAAAGGATGGTCAATAGTTTTTACATAGTATATAAATCTTAGTAATTATTACAGATGACTCTATTTTATATTTAATTTAAAAAAGAGAAATTGACATATTCTGAAGAAAATTTGGTGAATAATAACCAAATTGGCTGGAGTGCGAGTACACAAACTTAATCATTTGTAAATTACTACAAAACCAGAAAGGGTCCATAATAGTAATGGTAGCCAATGCTATTTTTATTGGCTAGACTTTCAAGTTTTTTCGAATTTTAGCGAAAATGGTTAACTTTTTATATTCTAAATTCTAGATAGAAGAACAGTGCACAAAAAATCAACATTCCTGAAAAGGATGACTAATAGTTTCTACATATTATATTAATAGTAAAAACTATTGACCATCCTTTTCAGGAATGTTGATTTATTGTCCAATTTTGATTATATGTTATTGTCATGTCTAGTCAATTTTTTTACTTGCATTAGTCTTAGTTATTATTACAGATGACTTTTAAGAAACTACAGCCAATAGTTTCTACATTGAATAAGGGTTTTAATTATGTTTCTAATTTAGTTTTTTTTTTAAAGAAAATTTCAAATTAAAGATAAAAACTCATATTTAACAGCCAATAGTTTCCCTTTTGCCATGTTTTTATTAAGATATAACTGTTCGTTTTTTCTTCAAAATAGTACAAGAAACATTAAAATTATTTTATTAATAGCTAGAAAGGATTGGATTTTCAATGTTGAGAAGGAAAGAAAATACATTTTTCTTAACATTCGCTTAGCAGTTGTATCAGTATTATATGAAGGAAAAGCGAAATATACGAGTGTTTATGTTTTCAAAGCTCTTACGTGATAACTCTCATTAAACATGGCTATTCTTTTAAATATCCCCCAAGGAACAGTACTAGGTCACATTTTATTTTTACTATATGTAATGCAAATAGTTTCTTAAATGGACGTTTTGGGTGATGACACGGCATTGAATTCCCTACAAAGAAACTATACAAATTCCCTTTATTCCTGATGAACAGAAATATCAGGAATGTGTCAAATGAGCTCTCAACATAGTGAGGTTAAATATAAACGAAAGCAACTCCTTTTTGTTACTATTGACCATACGTATCAGGATTATGCCAAACGAGTTCTCAACACTGTGTAAAAATCAGGTGTTTTAGTATTGAAAACAAAAAATAATAAAAGTTCTTTTTTTTACCTCCTGATCAGAAGCATCAGAGTTGCCAAAAAAAACCTATCAACATAGTTGTAATATCTGAAGGAAACCAGCTCCTTTATATGCGTGCTGAACAGAACTAACAGGAATGCGTCAAATAAGCTCTTATCATAGTCTGAATATTAGGTTTTTAGGGATTGACAAATAAACGGAAAATCTCCTGCTGCTTCAGGATAGAAAAAAAAAGAAATAAGCTTCTGAATGTTGAATAGAACTATCAAGATTTCACCAAATGAACTCTTAACATAGTACGAATATTAGGTTTTCCGTATTGACAAATAAACAAAACAAGATTTTTTTTATGCCTGCTGAACAAAATGATCAAACAACTTAGTCTTAATATTTCGTTTTACGGGATTAGCGAATGACGGAAACAAGCTCCTTTTTATGATTGTTGAAAAGAACTATCAGGATTGCGTCGCCCTTTGATTCCTACTTGCCATGAGTGTCAGGATTATGGCGAACGCCCTCTAAACATTGTATTGATATCAGGTGTTTCAGGATTGGGAAATAAATTAAATGTACTCCTGATTATGCCTGCTGAACAGACATTAAGATTTCACATAATGAGCTCTTAACATAGTTTGGATATTAGGTTTTCAGTATAGAGAAAAAACAAGCTCTTTTTTTATGCCTGCTGAAAGTGCTATCACGATGGAATCAAATAAGCTATCAACATTGGCAGAATAATGAGTTTTTCGGGGTTAAAAAATAAACAACAAGAATATATATCAGGATTATACTAAACGAACTGTAAACATTGTATTAATATCAAGTGTTTCAGAATTGAGAAATAAATTAAATATGCTCCTGATTATGCCTGCTGAACAAGCATTAAGATTTCACCTAATGAGCTCTTAACATAGTTCGAGTGTTAGGTTTTCAAGTTTTAAAAAAGCTTTTTAAATTTCCAATAAAAAAGCAAACAGGATGGCGTCAGATAAGCTACCAACATTGGCAGAATAATACGTTTTTAGCGATTGACGGAAAATACACGGAAAAATCCCTTTTTTTCCCACTAGTCATGTGTCTCAGGATTATGGCGAACAACCTATAAATATTGTATTCATTCAGGTGTTTCAGGATTGAGAAATAAATTAAATATGCTCCTGATTATGGCTGCTAAACAAGCATTAAGATTTGACCGAATGAACTTAACATATTTGAATAGTACGTTTTCAGGATTGAGAAAAAACAAACCCTTTTTTATGCCTGCTTAAAGAACTATCAGGATGGAGTCAAATAAGCTATCAACATTGGCTGAATAATGAGTTTTTCGGGATTAAAAAATAAACGACAAAAATTCGTTTTAATTCCAGCTGACCAATTGTATCAGGATTATACCAAACAAACTAAAATCATTGTATTAATATCAGATGTTTCAGGATGGAGAAATAAATTAAATATGCTAATGATTATAGCTGCTAAATAGGCAGTAAGAGTTCACCTAATTAGCTCATAACATAGTTTGGATATTAGGTTTTCAGGATTGAGAAAAAACAAACCCTTTTTTATTCCTGCTTAGAAAACAATCAGGATGACGTCAGATAAGATGCCAACATGGGCAGAATAATAAGTTTTTAGAGATTGACAAATAAACAAAAAAATCCCTTTTTTTAATTCCCACTGGTCATGTATATCAGGATTATGGCGAACAACATCTAAACATTGGATTAATATCAGGTGTTTTAGGATTGAGAAATTAATTAAATATTCTCCTGATTATAGCTGCTAAACACGCATCATTTGATGTCACCTAATGAGCTCTTAACATAGTTTGAATATTAGGTTTTCAGGTTTGAGAAAAACAAGCTCGTTTTTATGTCGGCTGAGTAAATTATCATGATTGGGTCAAACGAGCTCTCAACATGGTCGTAACGTTACGTTTTCAGAATTTAGAAAAAAAAGTTCTTTTTTATGCCTGCTAAAAGAACTATCAGGATGGAGTCAAATAAGCTATCAACATTGGCAGAATAATAGGTTTTCCGGGATTGTAATATAAACGACAAAAATTCCTTTTTATTCCATGTGCCCATATATATCAGGATTATACCAAACGAACAAAAATCATTGTATTAATATCAGGTGTTTCAGGATTGTGATATACAATAAATATGCTCCTGATTATGCCTGCTGAACAGGCATTAAGATTTCACCTAATGAGCTCTTAACATAGTTTGAATATTAGGTTTTCAGGATTGAAAAAATAAGCCCCTTATTATCTCTTTTAATCCTACACATCAAGTTTTCACACTAGACGCAAAAAGAGTTCTTAACATATAGCCAATGAGGGCAGGTTTGATTATTGAGGAAAAAATTATAAAAGCTCTTGATTTTGCCTGTTAAACAGAAATATTAGAGTTATGCAATCTCTAGGTTTTAGCGTTTTACATAAATAGTGTTGGGATAATGTGAAAAAAGTTCTGTTTTAAAAATAACATTGCTCTATTTCTTTAAATTATAGGTTTATCACAATACTGTGAATAAATTTACCGAGGAACCAACACTTATTTATAAAACAGAATGTACGTAATTTAATGAAAACACTGTTTGTACAGTAAGGAAGCGATCTCCGGTTTATTTTGGGCCATTAGGTGTCGTTTACGTCTCAGAGGGGCGCGGGTGTTAATGCCTCGGGGCAAACTTCAAGTAGAAGATGCATTGTGAATTATGATTTGGAACTTGGCAATCGAGGAAAACTGGCTAGAAGCCCCGGCTTTTACTTCATAACACGGTTACATCCCCGGGACTGAATTAACCCGGTTACTGTCAGCCAGTTAGAGCTCGTTACACGCCCGGGCCGGAATCCGGGAAATGGTTGTTGCCAACTCGAGAAACAAATTTGCTTTGCGTGTTTCCTTAGCAAAAATTAAAGAACAATATGCTTACAAGGCCAAAGAAATAAAAAAATTTAATTCTTAAATTCTTATTCTAGTACAATATGTATATGGACAAAATAATTTTAGTCATATCTACAATATACAAATAAACTTTATGACATTTATCCGCTTATATTTAAAATCCTCTTACTGATAATATTACAAAAATATTCAAGTTTTTTTAAATAGAATTTTTTTTAAATGTATCATAAATTTCAAAACTGAAGATTTTCTCTTTTTTTTGCATTTAACATAGGAAAAGTTGACGTCAGGATTTTGTCCGTTAAGAAGTGCAAATAATTTCCTTCTAACTCTTGCTCGACAATAAGTGTACCGTTTGGAAAACGGCTTTTTTCCGCTCTGGTCTAAAGGGCGGGAGAGCTTTTTTAAATTTTTGATTAAATTTTATTTGAACTGCGAGTCCGGGCTGAGGGACGGGCGATTATCCCGGGGTATCACGGCGGAACTAAATCGTCTGTAACGGCCTGAAGAATCAATATCCGCAATACTTAATCTTCTCTTATATTCCGAAAAACAAAACAAAAAAAACTTGTATTCAGTGAGCTTTGCTATATTCGACAAAACACCGAGCTACTCTGTCCCATATATTCTTACATACAAATAAATTTGAATTTTCTCCTATAATTAAACAAGGCGTAATCCTTTAAAAAATATTAGAAATGTTCAAAAAATGATCTGCGAGTCAATGAACTCCGCGATTAATCGCTTGTATAGAAAACGTGATCGTTTGTAGGCCAGAGAGATAATTGACACGACCAATCCGAATATTTTTTTTACTAAAAATATTATTTTATAAGTTTATGTCTTTAGTCAATAAAAAATGATAACATATCAATCATAACTGGTCAATCAAACGGAATAAAAGTTGCACAATATAAACTAATGACTGCTTTAAAATAACAAGTCCATATTTCACTGTACTATAAAGCTAACTCGTCAATATAGAAAGCGTTGATAATAATTTTCTAAAAGCATCATAAAATTAACTACAAAACTAGAGGATCAAGTTGAAACTATTGACCACATTAATTATTCGGAGATTCTCAGATGCGGTCTGGTGTGGCGTAGGTTTTAGAAAAACATTTTCTTTATCGTGCCAACGTTTCGAACTTTATTGAGATCATCTTCAGGGCACAAATTGCTTGTTGATGTGTTTCTTGTGGGTCGTGTTGAGAGTGCCCAATAAAGATCGAAACGTTGCCACGATGTAAAAAAAGGCACTCTCAACACGACACACAAGAATGACACGTCTACACGGAAAACAAACACTTTGATTCCTGAAGATGATCTCAATAAAGGTCGAAACGTTGGCACGATAAATCAAATGTTTTTCTAAAACCTACATCACACCAGACCGCATCTGCCGATCTCCGAATAATCATTGACTAACGGTCTATAAACACCACACACCACAGTTTGTGTCTATTGACCACAGTTTGTGAAGAATGGTGTATTTTTGAATATATTTTGGCCATGGTTTGTCAATTATTTTTACCGAAATTCAAAATTAATTAGAACACTAGTCAATAAAGAAAGTATTGATTAGAGTTTACTTACATTATCTTCTCTACTAACTACGATGATTGGTAAACTACGTAAAAATTAATGATCACAGTTTGTCAAGAATGATAATTTGTAGTGTACTTTTTGGTTATATTTTGGTACATGGCTAAAAACGTAGGAGAATGTAAATTAATGGCGTTTTTCAAAATAAGAAGTACTTACTTTGAGATTTGAAGCATACTAGAGTCCTTTCTTAAAACAGAAAGTATTGACTATATTTTCCTCAGAACATCGTTTTTATGAACTTCGAAGATTTAAACACTAAGTAAAATCTATTGCCTGTAGTTGTTCAATAATGAAATTTTATGGAGTAATTTTGATAATATTTTGATCAAAGCTAGTCAATTTTTTTAAATGAAATCCAAAATTTAATAAAAAAGTCTACACTCTACAGGATATAGAAAGTATTGTCTATAATGCTATCAACGCCCTATCTATGTCAATCGTCATTTTGGAAAATAAAAAAACTTGGAAAACTGTAAACTATTTACTTTTTAAAATAATGTTTACTGAACTATAAAGTTAACCCATATTCATAGAAAGTATTGACTGTACTTTCCTACGTGTGTACGTCTATCACCAACAAAATTTAATGACTACGAAGAAACTGCTGAAGACAGTTTTTCAGCAATAATGATTAAATGACATATTTGATAAAATTTTGGTTATGTCTAGTCAATTATTTTACTTAAATTTGAAAAAATTTAATTTATTGCCTATAAAACAGTACAGACTATTGTTTTCTCAGAGTATCCAAACCGACTACACAGATTTATGGACTACTCAAAAACTATTGACCACAGTTGACTATTGACCAAGAACGGTAATTTATAGTGTACTTTTGGTAATATTTTGGTCATGGCTGAAAATTTGTGAAAATGAAAACTGTTGAATTTTTTCAAAATAAGAAGTAGGTATTTTGAAGCTTGAAGCATCCTAGAATCCTTTCTTAACCCAGAAAGTATAGACCATATTTTCCTCAGAACATCATTTCTATGAACTTCAAAAATTTACAGACTACGTAAATACTATTGTCAGTAGTTCGTCAAGATTGCCATTTTATGAAACACTTTTGATAATATTTTGATCACAACTGGTCATTTGTTTTCCATGAAATCCAAAATTAATTTAATTAATAAATTCTATTAGATATAGAAAGTATTGAATGTAGTTTTCTACATCCTCTATTTGTAGCAATCTTCATTTTCGAAAACAAAAACAACTAGGAAAAATATAATATATAATATATTTTTAAAATAATAAGTAATATTTTGATGAATTACAAATGTTACTGGAACCCATAGTCATAGAAAGTATTGACTGTACTTTGCTACGCGATTCACTTCTGTTGCCTACGAAGATTTAATGACTGTGAAAAAACTATTGACCACAGTTTTTCAACAATAATGATTTATTAGACATATTTTATAAAATTTTGGTCATGTCTAGTTAATTATTTTACTTAGACTGGAAAATATTTAGTTTATTGCCTATGAAGACAGTATTGACTATTGTTTTCGGGGAGCATCATAACCGACAACTCAGATTTACGGACTATTTAGAAACTATTGACCACTGTTTGTCAAGAATGGTGATTCATTGTGCACGTTTGTGTAAATTTTGGTCATGGATAATCAATTATTTTTACTTAAATTGAAAAATAATTAGAAGTCTAGTTAGTAAAGAATCTATTGTTTATTTCCATAGAACGTCATCTCAATTGTTAACAATGATTTATTGACTATGTAACAACAGTTTGTCAAAGATTGTAATTGACACTAAACCTTTGATACATTTTTTATTATGGGTAGTCAATTGTTGATGCACGTTGAAAATAATTAAAACACCTTTCAAAAATATTAGAACTCTAGTCAGCATAAAAAGAATTGCGTAGTTTTTGTAGGGTACCATTTCAATTAATTTCGACTATTTGTAATCTATGTAAAAGCTAGTGACCATAGTTTGTCATGAATGGTAATTATTTAGAAATCGTGAGATGTGGTCTGGTGTGATGTAGGTTTCAGACAAACATTTTCTTTATCGTGCCAACGTTTCGATCTTTATTGAGATCATCTTCAGGGCTCAAAGTGTTTGTCTTCTGTGTAATTGTGCCATTCGTGCGTGTCGTGTCGCTAGACCGCAAATCACGATTTCTAAATAAATATCGATTAACGGTCACTAATCACCACACATGAATGGTAATTTTAAGTTGATCATATCTAGTCAATTATTTCATTGGAATTTATTTAAAATTTCAGTCAAAAAAAGAAAGAATTGACGTTAGTTTCTATATAGTACTTCAACTAGGACGATTTACAGGTTTTTAGAACTATTGACCATTGATTTATAGTGAACTTTTGGCTGTATTTTTGACATTGCTATTCAGTTATATTTCTGTAAACCAAAATTAATTTACATACAAGGTAATAAAGAAAGTATTAACTAATGCTATCTTAGAACATCATCAAAACCAGCTACGAAAATTTATGAACTATTTAGAAACTATTGACCGTTTATCAAGAATGATAATAATAATTTGATCATATCTAGTCAATCATTATATTGGAATGGATTTCATAAAACCTCTAGTCAATAACGAAGGAATTAACATTGGTTTCTCTAGAGTACTTCAACTAGGATTTACAGACTATGTAGAAATATTGATCACAGTTTATAACAAATGTTGATTTATAATGTACTTTTGGCTATATTTTTGTCATTGCTATTATTATTTTACTAATATGTAAAAACTAATTAAAATTCAAATTAATAAAAATCATCAAAACGAACTACAAAAATGTAGTGACTATTTAGAAACTATTGACCAATTTGTCATAAATGGTAATTATAATTTGATCATATGTACAGTCAATTATATTATTGGAATTTGTAATTTTATTAAGTACTTGTTTAAAATTGACTATAGTTTTAACTGAGGATATCTTCATTAAAAATAAGAATTTTTTTAACTTTTTAGAAATCTATATAGTTATTATTGACCATGTTTGTCGAGAATGGTAATTTATAGTGTACTTTTGATATTGCTAGTTACTTTTTCGAATGGAATACGAAATTAATTATAACTCAAGACAATTAATTAAGTATTAACAATAATTACGTCAGGTCTTCATTTTAATAAACTATGAAAAAATGATAAACTGTTTAGAAACAATTGACTACAGTTTATCGAGAAATGTGACTCATAGTGTACATTTGATATTTTGATAATTTCTAGTCAATTATTTGGACGAAATCAGAAATTAATAATAACTCAAGGCAATTAATGAAGTATTGATAATAATAACCTCAGGTCATCATTTTAATAAACTATGAAAAAATTATAGACTGTTTAGAAACAATTGACTACAGTTTATCCAGGAACGCAATTTATAGTGTATTTTTGATATTTTGATAATTTCTAGTCAATTATTTTGACAAAATCAGAAATATAAATAAATAACTCAAGTCAATTAATGAAGTATTAACAATAATTACGTCAGTTCTTCATTTTAATAAACTATGAAAAAATGATAAACTGCTTAGAAACAATTGACTACAGTTTATCGAGAAATGTGACTCATATTGTATTTTTGATATTTTGATAATTGCTGGTCAATTATTTTAAAATATAAATAAATAACTCAAGTCAATTAATGAAGTATTAACAATAATTACGTCAGTTCTTCATTTTAATAAACTATGAAAAAATGATAAACTGCTTAGAAACAATTGACTACAGTTTATCGAGAAATGTGACTCATATTGTATTTTTGATATTTTGATAATTGCTGGTCAATTATTTTAATGAAATCAGAAATTAATTACTACTCAAGACAATTAATGAAGTATTAACAATAATTACCTCAGGTCATCATTTTAATAAACTATGAAAAAATGATAAACTGTTTAGAAACAATTGACTATAGTGTACATTTGGTTATATTTTTGTCATGAATAGCCAATTATTTTTACTTAAACTTGAAAATAATTATAAATCTTTTAGGATGGATTGTATTTTATAGACTACAAGCTGTTCTCCTCTTTCTCCATTTTTGATCAAACGTCTCTTGGATTTGCATTGATGAAATATTTTAGATGGTTTTATTCATTGCTATCCTGATATATTGATTTGTTTTGGTTTTATTAGGTGTTCATATTTTTCATCCTGATAGTTCGGTATTTCCAGGAAAAAAGAACAAAAATTTCATATTTTTAGTCCTGATGTATCATTATATTTCAGTCTATCGTTTATGTTGGCTTGGTGTAATGTTAATTGGGAGTTCGTGTTTTTTTTATTATTCTGAGACATTTAATTACTAGGAAAGATAATAAACATTTTAATCTGAGCCAGTGAGGTCATTTACTTTCTTCATTTTGATTAGAATTTACATTACGTGCCACTTATCTCACACGTGTTACGCTCACATGTAAAGATACGACTTTAGTTGAAACGTAGTTTTTTATGCATTTTCCATTCAGGCTTAAGTTTTACTTACAGTCCTAACAGCTTTTATTATACGATAAAGCTTTTCCTCGCATTTTCCTATAGATTCTTCCTGGAAAGTTGATTTTCAAACGGTTCGAAAAGGGTTGTCTGTATGATCAAAAGTTATAATTGGACTGGCATAAAATCGGGAACATGATGTACGATACGTTTCAAACTTATTTGATCCCTGGTATGGAGGGAAAATGGGAAGAGAGAGAGAGAGAGAGAGAGAGAGAAAAAAAAACAGTTTAGCTCCATCGGATTACTTAATCAGATCTTGACCGATCATAACTCGTTAAATCCGTGCTCGCGTGCGCAGAATTCACTTACCCATAGAAATTATACACAAATTGGTCCAATTATTTCAATACGCTGCCACTTTCCACTTAACAGTCCGACCTAGTTTTAAACGGTTTGATATCAAATTGGTCTTTATTAAAAAAAATCAAACTATGATAAAATTTAAAGTTTGAGAAGCTTTCTAAAAACCTATAATATTTTGTTGTTTCCAGCGGGAAAGTTTTCCTTTCATGCGTCAGAGACGACAGCGTATCAAACTTTCTTACCGTCGTAATCGGCCAATTTCCACGTTTCCATTATAACGAAAACCTAAAATTTACCTTTATTGCGACCTCAAACAAAAAGGTTGCGTGTAAAAATTTTAAAAGCTTAAGAAAAGAAGCTTTAACTTACTTAAACTTTCAAAATTATCCGGCAACAATTTTGCATTTTTAACTAAGTCTTTATTTAAATAAACAAACTCTATTTAGAATTAAGAAAACCGGAATGAAATAATGTAAAAAGAAGGTATTATGTAACAACCAAACAATATAAAACAAGAACCGTTACAATCACCAAAAATATTCGCCTTCGATCATCAATTGGGAAACTCCTCAAAGCATTTCTGAAATTATTTTGCCTGGAACTCCAGTATAACTTGAGTGGGCGGGCTATTGTCCGTCCTTCCAGGCTTGTATTCAAATCCTAGCTGGTTTAGAGAAAATTACGACCCTTGTCACTTTCCAACCGACAATAGGAGGAAAACCGGATTCCAGACACATCCTACAGAGAAGAGAATGATTATAAAAATATCCTTTTCTACCATCGTCCTAATTAGACGTTAGATCCTTATTATTATAGCAACTGTTGAAATTTCCTTTTAAAAATATTAATAATCACAAGCGTACATTCCTAAAGTATCTTAAAAAAGGAGTGGGATCTTTTCATTCTGTTTAAACTGTTAGATGTGTCGACCACCTTTTTATCGCGACTGATCTGGATTTAGCAGTAGAGTCTGGATGAAGCAAAAAATTCAATTATTATCTGGCAAGCTTTCGACCTTTTTTGAAGTCTTCATCAGGACAAAACAATCTTAAAGGTATATACGAATTGGCATAATTAATCTTTTACTACATAGTTTTATATTTCTTTGACTCAATCCTAACATAGCCAAGGAGTGTAGTACTTTTTTTTACCCTTTCCACCACCCCACCCTACCTAAGGAAGACCCCATACCGGCGGACAAACACTTTAGCTTAATCGAATTTGTATATCTAAGGGATTTCAAATAAATGGGATAAAAATACCTCCCAACGATCTTTCTTTCAGGCGAGGCCGCTGGTCGGTTTTTGAAGGGACCATATTTTCATTTTAGAACCTAAAAACAAAAGGTTTTCCCTTGCTGGTTTCCCCTTGCACATTTACTTTTCCTTGGTTTTATTTTCTATCTATTTATATTATTTAAAATTTTCTTACTAAGAAGAGGAAAACAGCCCGTAACCCTAAACCTAAACCTATGTTTAATTATGCAATAAATAAACAAATAACGGTAATAAAACTCTAACAATAATAACAATATTTAGGACTTAATAATTAGAATAAATAGGGACTTGTTCATTTAAGCGTATTTGAGGCAAAGTCTTTTAGTGCTCCAAAAGATTTGATATCACCGATTAGCTTTTGAAGATTAGGCGGCCATTCTGCGGAGGTGATGGTCTTTCGCAAATGTTCTCTTTCTGCCTTGAATTTAACACAGCTGAAGAGTTTATGTTCGGCGTCTTCTTCAGTGCTGCAAACTGAACATAAAGGGCTTTCTCTTTTCTTATATTGGGTTGTCCGGAAAATAATGCAGGATTTTGGTATTAAACAAAAAAAAAGAAACTAGTTACTTTAAAGCAATGTTCTTTAATCAAAATAATTTCCCATACNGGTGGTCCAGTAGTCGGGGTGTAGCCATTTTGCTTTTTGTCTTTTTTCAACGCTTGAGAAAAATTTGGATGTTAGCCGACCTTTATTGCTATTTGTCCATCTTTCTTGCCATGATGCCCTTGTCATTTTCCCAGGTACTCTTTTGCCTCCTTCCCCGTTGTGCTTCAGAACCAGTCTATTTCTCCTTGGCTTGCTCATATATCAATAGCCTCGTTTTTCTTTTTTTGGTAGATGACCACCCTTTCTTTAAGGACTAGGTCTATTGGCGGTGCGTTGGCTATGTGTTGAAATCGTCCTGTACCCTTTTGTGGTTTTTATAAGAGCTATTCGTTGGCTTTGCTCTATTATAGCTTTGCTTTTGCTAGGTAGTCGTTTGGCCCATCCGGCTGTACCATAACTTACTATTGGGAGGAAGACACTTTTATAGATTGTGGAGAGCGCTTTTGTGCTAAGTCCATATTCCACTCTCGCTATTACGCTCAATCTATTGTACACCCTTCTTGTCGTTTCCCTTATTTTAAAAGCGTGGGTGTACTGGGTTCAGGTTATCGCCTAATATTACTCCCAAGTACTTGACTTGATCGCTTGGCTTCACTCGTTTTCCCTCTATCCGGATGTATGGGGGCTACCCATTTTCCGTTTGAGCATTAGGGTTTGGCACTTTTCGGGGGCTACCTTTAGCTTCGCAAGCTCACACCATTTGACAATTTACTCAACAAGTGCCTGCGTCTTGTCGATTATTGCTTTTCTCGTTTGCCCTTCGATTACAACAACCAGGAAGGAGTGTAGTACTATAACTAGGGCTTGGAAATGTGGTGAGTGGTGTGACCCAGGCGTACATAACCTCCCTTACCCCTGCGATCTCTGTCTACCTGAGCAAACTCAATCGGCAACCCTGTGAAGAACAGTAACCAAGGTCAGGAGATCTATTCCAGATCTTCGTGTAATCCGAAGTAGGCAACCTGCTTCTGATAAAGAAGGTGAGACAACAGGATACGATTATGTGACCTAATAGTAGTGCCTGTACACTTCGGGCTTAATCTAAAAATGTGGAGAATTGTACTCCCGACTCACTCAATTGATCTGGGATGGAGAGCAGGCTGAAGAAGTCAACATATCTACCCAGTCCAAGTACGTCATAAACCGCAAATTTGCTATCTCATTTTTGCGATTGTCCTTGTCGGACCCTTTTAAAGCGTTTTCGAGTATTTCCGTAAGCATCTTTTCAATTCCCAGTCTCTCGCTGAAGAAGTAATGAAACTTACTGCAGGCCCAAACAGTAGGCGACACGATGACGATAGATGGCTTGGTGCTTGGAATTCCCTGCGACTACTTAGTTGGGGAACATCGTCACTTCGGTCAACACTGTACAGGTAAGTGAACTTCTTTCTATTCCAAACGGAATGATGCCTCTAGATGCATCGGCGCTTGAAATTCCCTGCGATTACTTGGTTGGGGATCATCACTGTGGTCATCACTCTACAGGACTAATCAGGGAAGTAGACTTCTTTACATTCCGAACGTAATGATCCCTCTAGATGCCTCGTTGCTTGCACTTCCCTACGACTACTTGGTTAGGGATCATCATCACTGGGGTTACCATTTTAGAGGATCAATCAGGTAAGTGAACTTCTTTCCATTCCGAACGCAATGATGCTTCTAGATGCATCGGCGCTTGGAAGTCCCTGCGAGTACTTGGTTGGGGATCATCACTGGGGTCATCACTCAACAAGACTAATCAGGGAAGTAGACTTCTTTTCATTCCTAACTCTTCTGATGCCACTAGATGCCTCAGTTCTTGGACGTCCCTGCGACTACTTGGTTGGGGATCATCATCACTGGGGTAACCACATTACAGGATGAATCAGGTAAGCGGACTTCTTTTCAATCCTAACTCCTACCATGATAAATTGATGCCTTGGTGCTTAGAAGTGCTCTGCGAATGCGTAGTTGGGGTCATCACTCAACAAGACTAATCAGGGAAGTAGACTTCTTATCAATCCTAACTCCTACGATGATAAATTGATACATCGGCGCTTAGAAGTGCCCTGCGACTAAGTAGTTGGAATCATCACTGGGGTCATCACTCAACAAGACTAATCAGAGAAGTAGACTTCTTATCTATCCTAACTCCTACGATGATAAATTGATGCATCGGCGCTTAGAAGTGCCCTGCGACCACGTGGGTTGAGGATCAAGTGGTCCTCTTTTAGTTCCGAGCCCACTGCTGAATGATCGTAGTGCTTCTCCTTTCAGCACTTAGCGCGAATTGTCAAGGGTTTGCCTCATAAATCTAAAAATCCCGCCCGAGGAACTTTACGGTTTTGGAGGTTCACAGGAAAAGAATTTGGCCTGTTCAGACCAAAACTATCAGTTTAGGGTGAAAGTACGAGGAATGATTTTCCTCTAATGCAATAATAAAATTTTTAAAACTGTTTAGAATTCGCATTGGATTCGAATTAGGTGTTTTTTTAAATAATTTCGAATAAAAAACATAAACATTATGAAATAATAAAACCGTATAAGTAAAATTTAAATAAAATGCATTAATTTTGACAGCATCTCCTATATTTTGAGAGAAACCACGTGAAAAATGAAACGAATGACTTCCTCCCAATGGAGTGCTCTTAATAAAAATAGAACGAATAAATTATGGCTTCTTGTTGAGGTAAAATATATTCGGTTTTATTAAGAAAGTAATATTTGAAGTTTCCTCATCCAACATTCCATAGAAACGTGTTTGCCAGACCACTGCTGGTTGAATTTGATGGAACTTCAGAAATTCATCACTTTTTATAAAAGTTAAAATTCAATTTGGCACAGTTTGCTTTGTGTTCATCACATCCCCCAGCCGTTCATAAACGTGATAACTTCATGTTTACTGTGCATAAAACGTCACTACAACTGAGATTCATCTGAACAATTGTTATTTACGACGGTAGTGATTATAATTTAAAACGGCCCTGTCGTCGAGTTAGAAGTTTAAATTGCAAATTTCCACTCTAGGCACAAAGTACTTGTTAAAACAATATTGCCTCGTGGGCCCATTTGAAAACATTACCCACGCATTTATTTTTGATATAATTGGTGGGCGGTGGAGTCTCTGATAGCGTTGATTGTTGCAATAGTAATTAAAATAAAAGTTCATCAACCGACCGGTGTACTAAATGATTTATTTCGCTTCGACTATTGTAAATTGGGACGAATATTGACGTGATTTTAATAAATAAACACTGAAGAGAGCAATACCATGGTTCATTATATAGTGGGAGAAAAACCAACTTCTTTAAAGCTTTTAAAGCGTTTCGATAAAATGAAAACGTTTTATGTGTATATATATANATATATGACGTATATACGTCCACCAGAAGGAACGACAATTTTCAAATTTTTCCTCTTACCGATTTTCTGTTTATTTATATTGATAAAGCTAATCAGGTCAGAATTCATTTATTACCGCCAATTGGGTACATACATTTTTCAGATATACACTTTCCATTTTGCTATCACACTTCCTTCCTTTCATGCCTATGGATAACTGGCGTCCATCATATACGATTGTCGTTTGCTGTCCACAATGACACCAATTGGCGTCCTGTTTTTTCCTTACTTCTCAGAATCCCACTTCTTGGCCTGTTACATCCTGTAGCGCTGAACAAACGGACACACTAAATGCCGAATTTTCTCATTACTCATTCATGTTTGGCAATTAGTGACTAATAATAGTATTACAAATTATTATTATTTATTGTTCATAATTGAATGTTACAATCGTTAAATTTGTACATTTCGTAAAGTTAAATAAATAATAATTATTAAAATTAAAATTAATTGTTTTTTATTATAACTTCATATTTACATGGTCTTAATAGTTTTTCTGTTATAACATTTTGTTTCACGACGCGAATCGGCGTGCGAATAAAGGGACGCTGTTTTGCCCTGGACGCCGGTTTAAATGTAAAATTTCTTCGAGGGGACGCCAGGTTGATAGGAAGATATATATATATAGTTTATACATAAAACGTTTTAATTTTCCGAAGCGATTTAAAAGCTTCGAGAAGTTGGTAATAAGTGTTCTTATAAATGTGTGAATACAAAATAATAAATTTAAAAAAATTGATGAAAATGATGAAAAATCGATTTGGATCGGAAGGATGAAATGTTCCTCCTGATATAGCAATTCTGGGATAGAAAATTCTGGTTGATTCGAATGATTTTCAATGAATACACAAATTGTTATATAATTAAAATGACAAAAACGAATATTGTATAAAAAATTAAAACAGAAAAATTGAACATTAAATAGAAAACGAAATTTAAAAAAAAAGTCGAATATTAAATGCAAAAGTGGAAATGAAAATGGAAAAAGTTGAATATGAAATGGAAAAAGTGACATTAAAATAGCAAAAATTGAGAATTATATGGAAAAGTGGAAATTAAAATCGGAATTTTTTTTTACTTCATTTATTTGTATCTACCACTGTACATGTATTATATACAACCAGCAGATTGGATTTCAGATTATGTGTTTGGCATTATGGGCGTTATAGAGAAAGCTACCCATTGGCAGCCGCTCTGGATTAATGAAATGATATTAATCATTTAAGAGGTCTCTTATCCATATTCTTTTCAGACGTTTACGTGGTAATTTTGGGGAATGGAGTAATCGTATTTGTGTGTTGGTGTGATTTTGTAATTTACTATGAAAACGTCAGTAATATGATTTGATGGATGAAAAAACTGTTGGGATTTGAAGATCTCTGTGAAGTGTTTTATTTTTTACATAAAAAGGGGTAGAAACAATTAGTCTTAAAATTTTGGATTGAAAACTTTGTAATCTTTGAATATTGGAATACTTCGCCGATCCATATACTTGGCACCCGTACATCCAAATAGGTTTGAGAAGGTATGTGTATGTCGAAAGTTTTGATTTTAATGGTAATTTTGATTGTCGGTTGAGAAGGTAATAAAGAATTTTAAATCGTTTGTTCAGTATCTGTTTTTTTAAGCGTGTGTGTGGATTCCAAGTTAGTCTTCTATCAAATGTAAGTCCTAAATAGTTAACTTTGTCGAATTGAGGAACAGGTTCATTGTATAAGTATATGCTAGGACAAGTCTCACGACGGAGTGTAAAGGTGATATGTTGTGACTTTGAGGGATTAAACTTTATTTTCCAAAGATTGCTTCATTTTTCAATTGTTGATATGTGGTTTTGTAACATGAGTGAAACTTGTGTAGAAGAGAGATGTCTTGTCAATATGGCGGTGTCATCTGCGTATGTGGCGGTGAGTGTATTCTGATTTGTGGGTATATCAGAAGTAAAAATGGTGTACAACAGCGGAGCGAGTATTGACCCTTGTGGCACACCTGCAAGCACTTCTTCCATCCCAGAAGTCTCCGTATCCTGGTTTCTCTTTAAGGTATGATTGTATAATCAGATACCAGGACTGGGGTAAAAATAATTTTAATTTGTATAATAATCCCTCATGCCATACTTTGACGAAGGCCTGAGAAACATCTAGAAACACTCCATTTGCGTACAGTTTCTGCTCGAGACACGAAGTAATGAAATCAGTCACTCTGTGAAGTTGATGAGTGGTGGAATGATGGGTTCAAAAGCCAAATTGATGGTCTGGTAAGATGTTCTTCGAAGTAGCAATAGAGGTAATTCTTTTGTAAATTAATTTTTCGAATAATTTAGAAGGAACGGGTAACAAACTAATAGGACGATAAGACGATGGGGAGCTTAAATTTTTATGGAGCTTTGGGATCATTTTAATGTTAGAAAGTTTCCATTGTATGGGGAAGTGTGTAGTCCTCAAAATTGCGTTAAATAAAGAAGTCAAAAAGACGACTGCTTTTTTGGAAAGTTCTCGAAGAACTTCAGCTGTTATCAAATCATGACCAGGTGATTTTTTTGTAGGAAGCTGTCGTATTTCTTGTGATACTTGTTTTGGATTTATTGGTTTAGGTGGCAAATCTAGGGGTATAGGTGTTACAAGTGAATCCGATATAAATTTATCGTTTTCGGTATTCATTATGTTATGGGGTTTGAATACCTCGGAGAGATGTTTCGCAAATGTTTTGGACTTTTCTTTATCGGAAACGATCCAAGTTCCATCATCATTCCTGAGAGGAGTTGAGACAACGCTATGACGCAGGATACGTTTAGTACTGTTGACAAGCTTTTTAAATGTGTTTCGTATGATTGTTGTTTAAATTGTTTTATTTCTTTTTTCAATGTATTCAAAAGTTTGTTGTAATTTTGTTTGTCAATGACTGATCTAGTATATATAAGGGGTTTCTAGCCCTTCTTTTTCGGAAAATTTGAAATTAAAATAACAAACATTGAATATTAAATAAAATAAAAAATAAAAAAGCGAATATTAAGTTGAAAAATTAAAACTAAGATATAAAATGTTGAATAATAAATGGAAAAGGAGACATTAAAATTAGGATGATTAACATTTGTCTGTCTTTGGTTTGTATTTTCTATTTTGTTTTATCTAACTAACAAGAATATATCGATTAATTTAATTAAAATGAATAGAATAAGAATAAATAACAAATATCCCTTTTCATTTTTGAGCAAGAAAAACCTGAACACAAGGACAAACTGAAATTAAAATGTAAAATTGTTGAATATTAATTGAAGGAAAAGGCAAAATTAAAATTTAAAAAGTTGAATATAAAAGGGAAAGTCAAAACTGCAATAGAAAGGGTTGACTATTATATTGAAAAAGTAAAATTAAAATGAAAAATTGAGTATTAAAAGGAAATGTGAAAATAATAATATAAAAAGTCGAATATTAAATAATAAGATTTAAAATGGAAAAATTTAAATAATAAATAGAAAAATTAAAATTAAATAATCTTTATGTAAGGGATTGGTTTAGATAAAAAAGTAAGTGTCACGAGCGGGATTCGAACTCACGACTCTCGGCTAAATACGCAAATGAAGTCACACTAGCTCAAATGGTGGAGCATCGGCGTATTTAGCCGAAGGTCGTGGGTTCGAATCCCGCTCATGACACTGGCTTTTTTTATCTCAACCAATAATTTACATAAAGATTAATTAATTGAAAAACATTAATCGGTTGATCGGACCAATGGTAACGAAACTAGCTGTTTCAATTTCATTTCCACATACATTTAACAAAATTACATCGATATTGAGTGTCGTTAAATATAAGAAGTAAAAGAGTAAAAATAACAGTAAGAATGAATTCAAGCCTGTTATGCGTCACGTATCACCGTCATATTCCTGTCCTTATTCTGGCCTAAGAACTGTTTTTTCATGAGAAGTGATGGAAGTGAAATTCGATATAACTTCTATACCATGTTCAACGTAAATTGACAACATGCCAATTCTAATTGTACAGGCTGTATGTTTATTAATGTAGCAATCTTTCTAGTCTGGTTGAATAAGATTTTAATTTTTTTTCAATTCTCCAACGCCCCCGAAATACGGATCATAAACATGAACACCCTCTAAGACCAATAATTTCATTTGAAACTTCCCCTACATACCATGACAAAATACCTAACCTAGTCAACATCACGGGTAAAAAGTATAACGTAAAAGATTCATTTCATTTCATTAACAAAATTAATAATATTTGCATCCTCTCACACTACTCTCTCTTATCCTTAGATATTTCATCATTGTTCAACATTCCAATAGACCAATTAATTAAGGTTTTAGTTGAGATAAAAAAAAGTCAATGGCACGAGCGGGATTCGAACCCACGATCTTCGGCTTGATACGCCGCTGCTCTACCACATGAGCTATCGTGACTTTGATCCACTTGGACACTAACATCCCATCTCAACCCTTGAAAAATGGCAAAAAGGTGGGAAAATTCAAAAGGTGGGGTTGAGATGGGAAGTTGATGTCCGAGTGGATCGAGATCACGATAGCTCAAGTGGTAGAGCAGCGGCGTATTTAGCCGAAGATCGTGGGTTCGAATCCAGCTCGTGCCATTGACTTTATATCTCAACTAAAAATCTTAATTAATTGTAATATATTAATTGGTCAAGCGGACCACGAAATCAGTGAATTCCAATAGACCTAACACTGAACGTTATTAAAGATAAATGAAACATAACACCACACACAAGCCTATCAAAAAAACACGTTCATAACAATGGTTCGACATTGCTGTATTAACGGATATTTTACAAACAACTATTTGGCATAGCCATGGGAAGCAACTTAGGCCCGATACTTGTAGACATAATTATGACACATCTATTAAACACAGTCATACCACAACTTCCATTCACATTACCCTTCCTCAGAAAATAAGTACATGATATATTGATAGCAGTTCCCACAGATCAAATTCAAACTACATTACATTACCATGCATAGCAGATGGCACATTAATCACAGATTGGTATCACAAACCAAGCAACACAGATCGCTACCTCAACGTTACAACACACCATCCTCTTCGTACAACAATAAACACGGCCAAAGGGCTACTTCACAGAATTATTACCCTAAGCCATGAATCTTTTCACCACAAGAACATAAAGATTCACAAACATATCATACATCACCAACACTACTACCACTATCTACAACCACAACTCAACACTAATACCATCCACTATTACTAATAATTCTTTCCATGTAAGGTCTTGGTCGAGATAAAAAGTCAGTGTCACGTTCGGGATTCGAACCCACGACCTTCGGCTAAATACTTCACTATTCTACCACTTGAGCTATCGTGACCTAACGTCGTGGGTTCGAATCCCGCACTGACACTCACTTTTTTATCTCGACCAAGACCTTACATGAAAAGAGTAATTAAGTGAAAGATGTAACTTGGTCAATTGACCACTAAAACGCAAATGAATTAATAATATACTACATCAAATCTAACAAATAATACAGACAAACCAACATACATTTCCATTCCATTCAATCTTAACGGCCTATCACATAAATTAAACATATTTCTCTCTTCGGACTTAACTTTAAATACTTATTATAAAAACTATAATAAAACTTTTTATAACTTTAAAATAGCCTTCAAAAACTATAAAACAATTCAAATACTTTTTTCCAAAATTAAAGATTACATACCAGTAACAAATAAGTCTGATGTAATTTACAAAATCAATTGTTTAAATTGTCCGACAACTTACATCATAATTACTTTCCAATATCTGGATAAGATGGTAAAACAACATATCTACGATTGCAAAAAAAACCCAAACAAAATGCTACAGCACTGGGTATCCACCGTTTTGAACAACACAATTTCAACTTCAACAATTTACAAAAATTACACACAAAACAAACATATATTTAACCCCGTAGAAATGGTTTACATCAACAGGGATAAACACAGCATCAATTACAGAACAGACACATGTAAACTCAGTCGCAGTTACGCCAGTAACAAATTCAATATCAATAACGTACATACGTCATCATCACATCACACAAAACATATAATATGACATAAAAAACAATCCATTATATTTCGTGGTAAAATTTTTCAAAAAACTTGAGATGGGAAGTTGGTGCCCGGGTGGATCGAAGTCGGGATATTTCAAGTGGTAGAGCAGCAGCGTATTTAGCTGAGGTTTTGAGTTCGAATCCCGCTCTTGACACTAGACTTTTTATTTCAACCAATACCTTACATAAAGATTAATATAAAACAATCATTACATTCCACATATCAAACAGTTCTACATAGTCTAATTCTTCAACAATTTGTCTTTCTTTTCTCTAATTATCCCCGTCTATATAATCCTGAAGGGATAATCAGGCCAAACCATTACCCATTTTTCCACATCCTTTCACCTCAAAGAAGCCGATTCCTCATGTAAAAAATTTTTCTACCCCAACTTCCTTCCCCACCCGTTCAAAATCCAACGTATATAAACATTAAACAACAATAACAATGTCACATCAACACAGAAAACCAAGACTTTGAGTGAGTACAAATTCTTCGATTGAGTAAAATTTCTAAGAAATTTAATTTCTAAAATTTTCAAAAATCTAAAATTTTTATCATTTTATAAATTTATTATTTTGCATGTATTTATATAATTTAACTAATGGTTTATAAATCCCAGGCACAGAAGATGATCTCAATAAAGATCGAAACGTTGGCACGATAAAGAAAATATTTTTCTAAACGTACGTCACGCCAGTCCTATCACACGATCTCCAAATAATCATTGTAATTTTATTATCATTAGTAGAGATTGGACTAAAAGGTTATAATGGTTGAATGGTACATTAAAAAACAGGGTGTTTATTTTTTAATTAGCCTCATCCGTAACAATTTTTATTGTAATGTTTCAATGATGAAGTTTGCTAACTCCATGAGAAATCAGTACTAATTATATTTCAAGAACTTAAGTTTCATTCTTCAGATTTTTAATTAGCTGTCACTAATTATTTCATCATCCCTGAGTCTAGGAAAGACAATGCAGTGAGAAGATATTAATGATTTCCCTTCTTATATGTTATGAAGTCATTAAAATCTTGGTAAAATGATCCTAAAAGTGTCAGTTGTGAAAGATATTTCCATAGAACTTTGTCTCGAATTATCGAGGAAATTTGAGGATAGAGGGCCATAATAGAATGGTTGGATTGAGGCCAGGCGGAAATCATGTCGGGAACTGACACGCTTCACCGACTCAGCATATTGACAAGGGCGTGCACCAAAGGGGCCCCTGACTCGAATACAAATCCCATTCCTTCGGGGCTCAGGACGCGATTCCGCTCAGCATCCGCCGCTATCTTAAATGGGCGATGAATGGGGCAAACACTCTCCCTAAACAGCCCTTCCTCGCTCTGATTACACAACCGCGATCCGAATTATCCGCTTATTTAGCCGGCAGGGCAAATATTTGAGACCAATTATCAACCGTGCGGGAATTTATCGAATGGGTGAAACAGCAGGACTTTACTACAGTGAAAACTATGGTCTATTTATTCCCCAAAAGCAAACTCAAAAGTAGGTAAATAAAAAAAGACAACTAAGGAAAATATCTTAAAACGTATTACCGGCGACCACTCCGGCCAGTTAACTTGACGTTATTTTACGAGAGTTTTCAGTTGGGATGTGTTTTATCCATTTGGAGTCGCGCGGTTCTGCGGTGTCCTAGGAAGGATTGCCTCGGCTTGGACGAAACCGATCCGAGTTGGATGTTTAACTGGAAGTCTCTCGACTGTAAAACCGGTCTGCGATCCGCCTGGGAATCCGCAACTTTTCCCAACCGTTGCAAACAACTATAATCGCATCAAACCCGCAGCCAGACATACACGAAGTCAAGTTTAATTTAAACCCTTCACCGAACACAATGGGCGTGCATGATCAACGAGATGTACATCAACATTTGGCAAAATAAGAAAAAGTTTATCCAGCCTTTCAGAGTTCTTATCTAATTAGATTTCTTACGAAAGGCAAGAAGGAGTAAAAAACTAAAAGCATATTAGAGTAAAAGGGGTGAAAAAGAACCAGTAAAATTTAAACGAAAACCAAAATATTTTTACACGTAAATGAATACAAAAATACCATAAATCTAAAAACCACATGAACTAAATGGAAAATTGTAAGAAAAAGAAAGTAAAAAACGAGAACAAAGGGAAGATGAAAATTAAGCAATAGAAAGAAAAAGAAATACACTTAAAAATAGATAAATAGACAGATATATAGAATGATAAACAAAATAGTGTAAAAGGGAGAGTCCGAGACATACAAGAAGATACTCAGAGAGACAAAATTGTCAAAACACCCAAAGAAAGAAAAAGATGTAAGGGAGAAATAAGCATATGTAATAACAAATAAATAGATTCATAAGTAAATAGACCAAAAGAGAGAATCAGAAAAAAAGAAAAAGAAAGATAGAAAATTCAAATAGGAGAGAAAAGGTATAGGTAAATAAATGAACGTTAATTTTTTATTCAAGCAAATCACACAAATTGAGCATGAAAAGGAGAGGGACAGAGACAGAAGGATAAAGAGAGATTGAGAGAGAGAGAAGAAAAGAGAGAGAGAGAGAGAGAGAGAGAGAAGGAAAGAGGAAAGAGAGAGAGAGAGACAGACAGACAGAAAGGGGTGGAGTGAGTGGACGAGGAGAAGAGGAGGAAGAAAAGGAAGTAGGTAAATAAATAGATCGGTATGTAAAAATGAGAATGAAAAATTTATGAGAGCAATAAAGTGAGCTAGAGGGTGAATAAAATGTTATATAAATACATAAATAAACCTATAAACAGAAAAAGAGGAAAAGTAAAGCGAAAGAAACAAAGTGAGACAGTGAAACTGACAAATATATAGTCATATAAAGAGAGAGAGAGAGAGAGAGAGAGAGAGAGAGAGAGAGAGAGAGAGAGAGAGAAAGTGCGTGAACAACGTAAAGAAGATTATGAAAGGCTTATAGATAAATAAATAGATCAGTACATCAAAAGAGAAGGAAAAAATGAATGGGAGAGACTGAGAGGGTGAGAAAAAGTTATTTAAATAAATAGATCTATACACAGAAAAAATGAAAAATAAAGGAAAAGAATGGAAGTGAGACAGTCAGACTGATAGATATATAAAGTGAGAGAAAGAGGGGGAGAGAGAGAAAGAGAGAGAGCTTAAGAAAGGGTGAGAGGAATGGAAGAAAATACATAGATCTGAATACAGAAAAGAAGAGAGATAAAGGTAAAAATGAAAAATTCAGAGGGGTCGAGAAAAAAAGAGAGAAAACAGAAAGACCGAGTGTTGGAAAATGAGAGCGAGAAAGAGTGAGAGAGAGGGGGCGCAAACAGACAGAGGGAAAGTGGTAGTGTGGAAGAAGGAAAGAGGAAGAGTTATGAACAGTACGTAGATACATAGATAGAAAAATAGAAGATATAAAGTGAGAGAAAAAAATAAAGGAAAGAAAGTGGGAGAGAGTACGAGAGAGGAGAGTTGAAAGAGATGAAGCACGAGGTATGGAACAATAGATAGAAAAGAGGAGAAATAAAGAAAACGAGAGGAACAGAGAAGGAATTAGGATAGAGAGGAGGTAGGAAAAGATAGAGGGATGGATCAATAAATAGTTAGATATACTTAGAACTAAAGAAAAAACCAATGGAAAAAAAACTAGATAGTAAAAAAAAGAGAGAGAGAGGAACTGAAATGAAAGGTAAGCAATATAGTAAGAATGAAAAACGAATTCGTAATCTACACATACAAACACAAACAAAATCCATCTTTCTTTTTTTTTCAACTTTTTTGTTCTTCGTTAAATCAGCTTATAAAATATGGAAGGGATTTTTTAAAGCAATACATTGGGAAATTTAGTTGTATTCTGTTATTTTTTAACTGTATTTTTAATATAAAAATGTTGAATATTCTGTTATAAAAAAGTTGATAAATAAAAGCATTTAACGACCTGTAAAAATAAGTTTGTGGTTAAAAAGTGGGTTCATGGTTACTTTGAAGTTGGGTATATTTAATTCTAATTTTAGTTCGACCACACCGCCATCCAGTTAAATGGGAAAACTTGTTGATCCGGTAAACTGTGAATAATTGTAAAATATTCAATTTGAGCGTTCCAATTCTGAGTTAAAATGGAAAAGCCATTTTCCCCTCGGCAAATTAAAAGGCAATTGTGTGTACGTAAATGAAATATTACGCCTCGCCTCGATCTGTTAAATGGGAGGAACTTCTCAATTATAAGAACGGTCCCATAACGGTTTGACGGTGGATGGCAACGGCACGGGACCGAAAGGCGGAAACGCCCTCCCTTCTCAAGGGTCTCGTTATTTCCTTCCAAACAGTTTTACAACACGTCAGCCCTTGTAAAGGGTTAAGAAGGGACTATTTTATTATAGAACTTTCACAAGGTCGTTTTATCATAAATGACATCATTGACCTCCTCAAAAGAATACCAACTTCTTCAAAATAAAAGCATCACCGAGTAAATATAAATAAATTAAACCAAAATAGTATTGCTTACATGCTATTTTTCTTATAACATTCGCCCAAAATAATGAACAAATGTAGAACACGAAATTTTTATGAACAAAAAAAAAATATTAATAACGATTTTTAAATTAAAAAATATTTGTATAAATCCAGGTTGAATTTTTTTATACTATAGGAAAGAATATTGTAAATCCATATAGGTCGAGGTGTTGAAAATTTATGCGCGGTTCCGTATCTACCTTGACCATCTTAACTACCGATAAAAGCGTTAAAACACTACGGTTTAAGACATTAATTTAAATTTTAGCTGGTGTTTTTTACAGATAACGATTTATAAAATATACTGTGCCACCGTTGTTTGGGTTTGTTTTTAACGATTCACATAGTCATTTTATCTCATTTAATCTATATTTATATATGCTTTACTGTAATTGAGTAAATCTTTCAAAACTGAAAGATGATAAACTGAAAAAATTCGTATTTAGCTCAACTGAGAAAACAGAATTTTTGATTAATTTTAAGGTTCTGGGAAAGAAATTTCACACTAGTAGGAAATGGCTCCAAAATAACAAAAATATTTAAAAACCTACAAATCAAACACAGGAAATTGTTAATTATATAAACTGCGTAACTAATAAAGTTTTTCTAAATATATTATCAGCGTGAATGAGGAATTACGAAAGTCAATATTGTGTACCTCCACCGACTAATCGGGAACAGTAATCAGAACATTGGATTATCCGAGATATCAATTTGTTCTAAAACGCCCAAATAGTCCAAAGGCTGATAGGTAAACGGAGAGAGAAAGAGAGAGAGAGAAAGAGAGAGAGAGAGAGAGAGATTAAAAGAGAGAGAGAGAGAGAGAGATAAAAAGATAGAGGGAAGAAAAAGTGTACAGATAAATAAATATGTAGAAAGGTAAAGAAGGGAAAAAATAAAGCAAGAGGAAGAAAGGATGAGAGAGAGAGAGAGTGAGAGGGGGAGGGAGATAGGATACGGAGATGGTGACAGATAGTGAAAGAGAAAGGTATAAAGACAAAACAAATAGATAAATATAAAGAAGAGATAGAAATAACGAACGAAAGAGACTGAGAAACGGGAAGAAAAAAGGTACGCAGATAATTAAATAAATATAAAGCAGAAAACAACAAAAAAGAGAAAGAGAGAGAATGAGAGAGAGAAATAAATGAGAAGCGAGGTATAGTGAGATGTTGGGTGAAGAAAAAGGCGTACAGGTGTATAGATAGATAGATAGTTAGATAAAAAAAGAAAATAACTAAAGTCAGAGCGAGCGAGCGAGCGAGAGAGAGAGAGAGAGAGAGAGAGAGAGAGAGAGAGAGAGAGAGAGAGAGAAAGAGAGAGATTGAAGAATAAACGAGAGAGTATAGAGGTAGTGAGAAAAAGGGATAAGAGAAAGGCATACAGATGAATAAATAGATAGATAAAAAAGAGATCTACAAAGAGAGGCAAAGAACGAACGAGAGAGCACATAGAGATATTAATAACCAGGGAGATCAGAAAGACAAACAGATAGACAAATAGACACATAGAAACAGAAGGAAAAACTAAAGAGAGAGAGAGAGAGAGAGAGAGATTGAAAGAATGAACGAGAGAGAATAGAAATAGAGAAGAGAAAGAGAAATGCACACAGATAAATAAATAGATAGATAAAAAAGAACAAACAAGAGGGCACATAGAGATGTTAATAACCCGGGAGAAAAGAAAGGCATACAGATAAACAAATAGATAAAGAATGGAAGAATTAACGAGAGAGAGAGAGGGAACGAGAGAGACTAAAGAGTTATTGAGAAAGAGAGAAGATAAAGACATACAGATCAATAAATATATAGATACATAAAGAAAAGAAGATCTAAAGAGAGAGAAATAAAAAATCAATAAGAGAAGAAAAGAAAGAGATGGTTGGAGATAGGTAGCAAATAGAGGTATAGTCATAAAAATAGATAGATAGAAAGATAAAAAAGAGAAGAGAAAACTGAAAGAAAATTTTCCCAGTTGCCTAAGAATCCCTAAATCGCTTAATGATTCTAGGAAATCACAACAAGATTACGTTAAATTTGGCCCCGGGAAATTTATAAAAAGAAATCAATAGGCTGATCAACGAGACTAGGCAGCCCTCTCACCCATGGGACTAGAATCACAAGTAGGTGAACCGGATTGTTTTCTTAAGCTGGAAGTGGAAAATTGGCTTGAGAAAGAATAACTCTTAAAACGAAAGGCGAAGAATCTTTTCTTTCAGTATTTGAGTAAAATTAAAGGCCTCTATATAGTAACATATGCAACTGTCCTCTTAACTACCACTTAAAGAAAATAGGGAAAGCACAGAGAGAAACATGCTGACCCTGTCAGGAGGAAGCCATCGACCTTTTCAACCTTTTTGAACGTAAAGCAAGCCCAGGTACGGTACAGCCATTTTAATAAGGCCATTCTCATTCGAAAACGGTGCGTGAAGAGTCACAGAGGAAAATGTTTGTATGTTAGTTTTACAATATGTCTATATAAGATAACAGTATAGGAAAGGATTTTTAATATCATTATTTAACTCCCTCCCACAAAAAAAAAAATTTTAACAGCAGAGTCATGTCATTTCTTCTAGCTTAGTAAATAGGACGTGATTCAATTATATACATGATGCTATTTCAACCTCCGTGCGCGCATGGATCTTACTTACAAGTGAATTTTTTATCAAAAAATGTTATAAGCGCTTAACCTTAATGGTCAGAAAATTCAAGAGACGACGGTGAGAATCGAACCCATGACTCAACGTATGACGCCCTTACAATTGAGATGGTGCGATTCGCCTTCTTTCAAATTAAAATTCCCAGTATCCAGATATTATTAAAATGTGAAATATTCAAAAATAGAATTACAAAAAATTGCATGAAAACGTTTTTTAAAAAATTGCACTGATTATATAAAAAATAAGGTATTTTTAATTGTGCATAATTATATTTGTTGGAATAATTAATATGGATTAATAGCTATCTCTTTATCGTTGATAATTAAGTCTAGTAATTAAGAAATGCCATAATTTGGAAACTGAGGAAATGTTATGATTCGTTTATCTAGGAGGTTGCACGGGGTATTGCAAATTTATACAGGGGTCGCACGGCAATCAATTTTTTCCATTTATCAATTAATTATTGCAGGTAGATTTCGCTCTGCATTCGAAAGGAAGTGCAAATAGAGGCCGGGTGGGTAATTAAACCGCTGTTCCTGTTTAAACACCGATTGAGGGGGGGGGGGCATTTTCAGGAAACGGACCCCAGTCGGCAAACTCTGATATTTGATTCCTTCTGGAAAATCGTCGGAATAGGGCGGCAATACCTGTTGAGTTAACATTGACAATGGAACGACGGTGAGGTTTTGTTTGACAACTGTCGTTCAGGGGCCCGCCGATGGAATGGGCCAGATTCGATCCGGTTCAATTTCGTGTCTCGCCCCTGTCGAAGGAGCCGCACGACTGACCTGTCGTGCGAAATTGTATAACCTCAGCGCCGTTTCATTAATTTTTTTCCAATTATTCATTTCTAAATTTACATTTCTTATTTATATTTATTAATTTGATAAATTACGTAATTTTCTAATTTATTAAACAACCTTATAACCTTAGCGCCATTTTATTAATTAATTTACTTTAATTAATTTTTTTACATGACAATAAAAATGACATCTGAAGGAAAATTTTCATAAATCTATTAATAAACAAAACATAATAAAAAATTTATTCAGATATCGTGAGATGCGGACTGGTGTGATGTAGGTTTCAGAAAAACATTTCCTTTGTCGTGCCAACGTTTCGATCTTTATTGAGATCATCTTCAGGGCTCAAAGTGTTTGTCTTCTGTGTAATTGTGCCATTCTTGCGTGTCGTGTTGAAAGTACCTACATCAAACCAGACCGCATCTCACGATATCTGAATAATTATCGATTAACGGTCACTAATCTCTACACATAATAAAAAAGTTACTTGAGAACAATGAGAAAGGTGATGTGAGTAATTTCCTCAAAATTCCAAAAAATTCAATTGTTAAAATACGTTAAAAAAAACTAAATGGTAAAGTTAAAAAAATTGCACACTACAAATAAAATTAGGCTGTCTTTAAAAAAAAATTCCATTCAAAACATAATAAACATTATAATTAATTTTATATTTTAATAATGAAATCTAAAATCTACACGTTTATTTACATTTTAAAACAATAAGAAAAATTGCTAGATACAGATGATGCGAATGAATACCGAAACTTCCAAACAATTTAATTGTTAAAATATGTTTAAAAAAGCTAAACAGGAAAGTTTAAAATTTTGCAATAAGTCATTTAAAAAATCCATACAAAATATAAACATTATAATTAATTTTATTTTTCAGCTATTCAATCCCATATCTAAATTTTAAATTACATTTAAAGAGAATAATAATAAATATTATATGATGCTGAAGATAGATGGGAGTGAAACTTCCAAAAAATTTAATTGTTTAAATATGTTAAACGAAATTAAATGGATCAGGTTGACAAACAAACGCACGAACTACAAATGTAGTAAGAGAATATGTCTTTAAAAAAATTCCACCCTAAACCTAATAACTAATATAATTAATGTAATTAGTCAACTATGCATTACATTTATTTTTTACAATTTATAACAATAAGAAGATATATTAGATTATGATGATGGTAGTACATCCAAACATCCAAAAAAATTAATTCTTAAAATATGTTAAATGAAGCTAAATTGAAAGGTAAAAAAATTACAAATATATTAAGAAAATAACTCTTTTAAAAAATCCATCCTCAACAAAATAAATGCAAAGCAAATGTTTGTGAACTATGCAATCGAAATTCTACATTTATGATTTTATTTATTTATATTTTATAAATAAAATGTTTTTGTTTATAAAACAAACTTTAGTCAGATACGCGGTCTATTTTCTTAAGTTTAAAAATTGTATATTATAGACGATTTTTTAGGATTTTGTCTTTGAGGAGTCAAGGGTTGTGAAAAGGAATAAACCCTGTTCAGACCAAGGTATTTTTTTAAATTATTTAGTAAATTGATCATCGTTTGCCTATTGGTTTTAAGGGCTCTGTTGATTCCACAAAGGGCAAACAATAAACAAACGTTTACCTATGTGCCTGATGGAAGAATTACTTGATATATCTATCAACTATAATATAGAGATAGTTTCTTGATTATAATTGTTATCAAACCCATTCCTTGAAATTAAATTATGCTGTTAATTTTACGAACAAAGCTTTGTGCTTGATCCATCATTTTACGACAAAAAATAATATTTCTCTACTTTAAGGAATAATTATTTTCTGTTAAAAACAACAATACAAGAGTTTCATCAATTTTTCAGTACTAATTAAATTTTTTGCTGTTTATTTAATAATTTTATTATTCATTGTAGGTTTATTAAATATCATTTCATTTATCTTTACCTGATAACCAATACTTTTTTTTTATTTCGCTCAATCACTTTTTTTAACATCACACTTCTTCCTTAATTATGTTCATATCATTTTCACTTTATTCCACCTCTCTCTCAGTCTCTCTCCCTCTCTCGTAAATGTTCTCTCTTACTCTTGCTATTTCTTTGTTAGATTTTTTGTTTCCTCCTGCACGTCGTACAACATTTAAATACCAATCAAGTTCTTTCCCCTCTTCTTTTTCTTTTTTTATTTCATTCCTCTTGATAATAAAACCCGGCAGTTTTGACGAAG
The DNA here is from genome assembly GCF_000648675.2 of Cimex lectularius. Taxonomy (NCBI): domain Eukaryota; kingdom Metazoa; phylum Arthropoda; class Insecta; order Hemiptera; family Cimicidae; genus Cimex; species Cimex lectularius. The sequence continues at coordinate 168,226 of NW_019392653.1, forward strand.
AATTCGAAACGTCGTATCGGGTAGTCGTTTAGAAAATGTTTTTACAACCGATGCTGAAAGCTACGGAATTAAATTGCCACCCTTTACAGCCTGACCGAGTACGCCCACTTTAAAATTGTAATAACAGTAAAACAAGGGTTTTTATGTGTTAATTCTTTCATTTTTTTGTACTTCGGCCGTAACGATTTTTCCTTTTACATTTACCGTAACAAAAATAAAGTGATCAAATTAAATCTTGTCTTCTTGTATATTTCTATTATTTAATTTTGTTTACTCCCATTTTCCTAAATTACGTTGTCGCTTTTATTTAAATTGTAACTGTTATTTAACAATATTAAAAAAATGCGTGCTCAAAAAACCAATTGTTTAATATAAATCTATCTTTTATTTTTAAACATTTCAATGGGCAAAGGTTAGACAATTGTTTTTAACAATTTTTACCGCTTCTTTAACAAATATTGCCTTTCGATTAAATTACATTAAATAGATTTTCTTATATAACTGTATTTTATTTATGAAACAAATAGGAAAGGGTTTCCATCCGACCTGCCTTCCCTCTCATTTTAGATCGTCTTATCCTGATGTTCAACCTTAGTATAGGCTAATGGAACTCCATTTCCCTCTTCACATCGAGCCTTCTGAATCGTATTGTTACATAGAGTTTAATTTCCTCCTATCTCGTTTCAAATGAAACGGATAATAATCTTAGAGTTGAACTTGTTTTTAGGATCTTCTGAAGAGAGAAAGTACGAGTAACCTGGCACCTCTGACTGAAGACGAATATGACGATTTTTACTTAAATATATACGCTGAAACTGAAGGTAATATATGTGTATTTGTATTTAAAGGACTGTATTGGTTGATTTTCAAAAAAGAAGAATTCTTACCGTGGCTTATTTAAATAGGGGGCTAAGCATTCCAGCCGGCTGTTTTTCCAATTCGGCCTATGCATATTCAACGTTAGAATTTGCAATTTTCCTCGTGAAAAAACGGCGCACTGAACCTTTCCAGGGTCTGTGGTAATTGAAACGCCGAGTGGATAAGAGTACAAGAGTCGTTTGATTCCTTTTCTGAACACGTTTGTGAAAAAACTTTTTATAATTAAATTTATTAGATATATACAAGCACAAAATATTTAGTAAATTTGTTTTGTATATAAGCTAAATTTGTCGGCTGAATTTCATGTAGAAGTAGTTGCCCAGTGACAACACTTCTCCACACTGAAATATTTCGTTCTTCAATAACTGAGAAGCATTTATCATTTGAATGAGACTTTTAGACTAAATTGATTGGACACGTTGGGGAATGGAATCGTAGGTTGAGCCACACACTTCGCCTCACAAAGTCGCAACAAGTTTCATTTAAGATTACCACAAGTGTGCCCAAACAGCTGTCGGCTTAGCCATTCTGGAGAACTCAAATAACTCAAATTACATAGAGGAACACGGCAACCGATAGACAGAGTCTTATCGGACACCTCAAAGTCCTTGCGATTAGGGGTAATAACAATAAGAACCCGTTGATTTCTGATTTCAAACAATGTTCGATGGATTTAACTAAAAAGGGTACGTATATTTTCCTGATTTGTGTAAAAGCTCGTAGAAACAATCAGTTCAAACAAGTCGACCTCCTTGCCAAAGAGGCTGCCAGCCTAGGTATCGAAAAAGGAGTGATCGCGGCAACCAACCATAAATATGCAAGAGGAAAATACCAAAAGGAGTATGTCATGCAAAACACACTAGAAGGGAAAATGAGCAAGCATTCATCCCAAAATACTTCTCAAAACATGGTCCAGCAATACCAATAAGCCGAGGAACTTTTTTCCATCTATCAGACTCCGACTGATCCATAACTGTTTGCCAAACCACTTTTATCAACTAGGCATAAAACACTGCCCAGTGTGTGCGTATAACCAGTGGTTACCTTACGTGCAACGGTGGTTCTACATCGATGGGGTGCTCTGGAAGCTTAGAGACCGGGATAGTGGAAGGACTGGAATTTTCCATACCAGTTTAAGTAATGAAATGGTTTTAAACTATGTTCCTCTGATACGTCTGTTGTAAGGAAAGAGATACACGCCCTTAGAAGTCAAGGGAAGGGGTAGAAGTCAGCCTGGAAGGTGGCTGCCTGTCGCTACAAGAAGGTCACAGGCTATCTCTGCGCTTTACGCTTAAAATATACGGGAGATGTGACTTTCACAAAGAAAAACGTTTCAATGTCTAATTTTTAATTTTAATAATTTATAACGTCGGTTTATTTTTTGTCTTAGCGAACACTTTGGATCAACGTGTGCTCTTGAATAAGATTAATTAAGTTGTTACTACCAAGCTTTCGACCTATTTCAAGATCTTACCTATTTGTAAGTATGTCGGGTAGCAATGCAGGACCACTGGATCCAGTTGCGGCAACCCCCCCCCCCAAAAAAAAAAAACTTTAACACTTACTTGTACCCTCAATAGAATAATAAATAATTAATTAACTTATAAGCATTACAATTTACAATGCCTTAAATAAACTGAATAGGCTAAACCAGCAACGCTCTTCTGTAATGCAGAAGTGTTTGATCCTAGCGCCGTCAAATTCAAGTCTTACTTTTTTATTTTATTTAATTTATTTTTTTAACGAGGTTATTTCACGTGCGATGTTATATGAACCTTCAGAGTGTTGGTGTTATTGAAAAAAACATTATAAGTAAAGCCGCTTTGAATGATGATTTGATGACGAATGCAGGGCCGCTGGATTCGAACCCTGGACGTTCACCTTACAGTGATGAACGCAGTGTCAAAGCCTAACCCGTCCCGGTCATGTGAATCTATAGGACATATTTAAGATTGTTTTGCCCTGATGATGACCTTAAAAGAGTGTTGGTGAGTCAAAAAGTGGTCGATATTTCTATTAATGAAAACTCTTTCTTGTTTTTCCAGTCTTTTTTGACATTCCAAGTAATTTAAACATGAAAAGAGCACATAAGCAATGGGGTTTCATTTATACTCACCGGAAAGCAGTTACTTTTCCGCAGTTTTCGAAAGGTTTATTTTCATTCTCAACTTTGTGAACTACAATTAATTAAGGTTTTAAGTTGAGATAAAAAAGTCAGTGTCACGAGCGGGATTCGAACCCACGATCTTCGGCTTGATACGCCGCTGCTCTACCACTTGAGCTATCGTGACTTTGATCCCCTAGGGCACTAACTTCCCATCTCAACCGCACTTTTTGAATGTTCCCTCCTTTTTGCCATTTTTCAAATTCAGTTTATCTCAACATAAAACCTTAATTAATTGTATGATATTAATTGGTCAAGCGGACCACGAAAAATAGTGAATTTGTGAACTATACAGTTAATTAATTTAGGTGTTGTTATAAATGTTGAGTGTTTCTGAAGGTTTTCAAATTAGTTGCAAGATCGTAGGAATATCTGCAGTGTACGTTGAAAATAGAAATGGGCTAAGTATGGGAGATAGATGCTTCCCGGAGGAACACCCGCCTTATTGCTTACATAAGAAAAGATTAGGTTCCCTGACTTACTCGGTAAAATTGGTCCGTCATATATGATCTTATTATGAGATAGATTATAGTTTTTTAGTTTCCAAAAACTACAGCCCGAGTACCACAGACTTGATAGATGGCAAGTTTTAAACCTAGAAAGACAACCAAGCAATGCTATTTTTGTTCAAGGAAAAAGGCGATATTGCCACCAACATGTTGAGTTTTCTAGTGAATTGGGCGGAATCTTAAACGATGGAATAATATTAGAATTTTCAATTATGGTCTATCTTAAGAGAAAACAAAAATATTAGGTTAAAATTCTCTCGTATGTATTTTTTCAAGGCGCATCAAAAAATCTCAAATTTTATGATTTGCCAGTGGAAATATGTTTCATAATAAGCTGAACGCTATTTATAAACGGAGAACGTAAAAACATGTTTTCTTTATTTACCAAAAAAATCAAATCAATGAGATATCAAAGTTAAATCTGTTTTAATCATAAACAAGCCCTCGTTATCGATTCGATTATTGTGTACCCTCCGCCAGGAATAGGCACTCAATTAAATGTATTTGGGCCAAGTTGGCCCGGAGGTTGTCAAGCACTGTTGATCCAAGGTTTTCCCTCCACGGCTTACGGAGTTTATGGAGGTAGTTTTGAAGGATCACGTACAATCCGTGCAGCTGCGTAATTAAATCGTCAAGTTGATTTAGCGTCCAATTTGAAACTATATTCAATATAAAATGACGTGAAGTATTTTCCTTTAATCTCTATAAAAACATAGTTCCTACTAACAGTTAGTTCATTTACGATCCGGATTTCAAGCTTATCGTTCATCATCTGCTCGAAGAAATTTACAACCACGTCTCAAGACATAAATAGTATGAGTTAGAAAATAATTATAACTTAGTGTTTTTTATCAAATAGATATTAAAAATAAAAATAATGCATTAATGATCAAATTAATGAATAAAAACACTATTACTACTACAATGACTAATATTATTTAGGTACATTTAAGAAAAAGGAGGTAAATCAAAATGTAGTATATTATTACTGCTTTTACCTCCATGTTCAAAGCAAACTTTCTTTTCTTAAAGATTTGACAACATACTTCACTATTTATCATTTTTATTAATTGGCTAGTCAAAAAATTTAATCGATTATAATGCAATTAATACCACTATAATTAATGTTTGCAACTTTAGTCTTTGTGACTGAATCGATCTTCATATTTGAGATGGCTTCTAAAACTTAAATATATCAATATGAAGATATATTTAATGTTGTTTTGACTTTACGATTACCTTAAAATTGAAAAAGCATGGCAGTAGCAACTAAATTTCTTTTTCTTTCCAAAACAATACCTTGAATGGGAATGCTTACAAATAATTCATAGATCTCTTTACTTATCATTTCTGGTGTGCTTTAAGGAAACATTTTTTTCGTAATCGATATTAATGAATTACCCAAACTTAACATTTCGGGAAAAACTCAACGACACTTCATTATTTTCTGTAGTAAAAATCTAGACACATTAAATCACCTCGTTACTTCTGGCCTGAAAACGATCAAATTTTGGTTAGATTAAAATTTCTTAATATTAAAAATGCTAGAAAACCTTGTAATTTAAAACCTATACATTTTTGTAATATTTTAAAATATTTAGGTTTATTTTATGATGAAAATTTAATTTTTTAAATTCGTACCGAGAAATTAGCCATAAGATTGAAAAAAAAAAACTATTTATATTATATTATAATATTATCATGTTGGGCGTCAATGGCCGCAACAGTTTAGGCGGTGAGACGGCGTTCATCACTGTAAGGTGAAGGTCCAGGGTTCGAATCCAGCGGCCCTGCATTCGTCATCAAATCTATACTCAAAGCGGCTTTACTTATAAATGTTTTTTTTTTGTTTTTTTTTTTCAAAAAAACACCAATACCCCGAAGGTTCATATAACATCTCACTTGAAATACTCTCGTTTAAAATAAATAAATAAAATAAAAAAGCAAGACTTGAATTGGACGGCGCTAGGATCCAACACGTATGTACTACAGGAGAGCGTTGCTGGTTTAGCCTATTCAGTTGTTTTAAGGCATTGTAATGCTTATAAGTTAATTAATTATTTATTATTCTATTGAGGGTACAAATAAGTGTTAAAGTTTTTTTTTTTTTTTGGGGGGGGGTTCGGTTGTCGCAACGGTTTAGGCGTTGACGCGGCGTTCATCACTGAAGGTGAAGGTCAGGGTTCGAATCCAGCGGCTCTGCATTCGTACCCGACATACTTACAAATGGGCTTTTCTCAAAAACATCGTCACCCTGAAGGTTGATATGATCACTGATGTTGCAAACCCTCTTAAAAAATGAATATATAAATAAAAACAAAAAATAATTATATTCTGTTTCTCCATTAAAATACATTCATTTTTAGCTCTTGCTCAATCCATTATTTTTTATGGTATTCTTGTTAGTGATGGGACAGGTGAATGGCATAAAAACAAGTAAAAACTGTACTAATTCTTTAATAAAATTATATTAAAAAACACTCAGTTCAGTCCAGGGGTGATTTTTAATGGGTTAAAGTTTTTATGACAGACCAGTTATTTATTAAAAAGTTTGTATTTTTGTGCGTAAAAATAATTTTATTTGGGCTAAATTGTTCGTATTAGATACATCCAATTTAGTTGTATAATGCTTAAGCTAAAGTCTATTTTATACTACAATTTTACTTTTGCGCACACAGCAGCCTTAAAGCATTCAAAAAATTTATTTTTGCTACAATTTGAAAAACCGGAGTTAGATTTTTATCTTAAACGATTTAAACTATTATGTTTAATCATATAATTAAATTTATGTTTTGTTTAAACCTTAAAAAATTATGTTTAAGTTTGAGGTTATATTTTCTTTTCTTTTCTTTTTGTAATTCAACATATTCTACAATTATCTTTTTTATGTAAGGTTTTGGTTGAATGAAAAAGCTAGCGTCAAGAACGGGATTCGAACTCACGACCTTCGGGAAAATACGCTGCTCTAACCACTTGAGCTATCGTGGCTTCGGTCCACTCGGACACCAACTTCCCATCTCAACCTACAACCTTTCGAATTTTCCCTCCTATTTACCATTTTGCAATTTTTTCGTGTCCGATTAATAATAAATGTGTAATACGGCAAGTCTATTCATATAATGGTTAAAATAACATACTTTCCGTGAATGTGTTTGAGTTTGCGAAACTGCAGATATTTTGTAAATTAGTATAAAAACTAAAAAAATATTTTTAAAAAATAAGAAAGATATTAGAACCTACAGACGCAGGTTTAGATTTTTACAGTCAGCCTAACCGTAGGATTTGCTGCTTTCTGCGGGTTTGAGGTTGTACTGGAGCAGAAGGTCCGTCAATCAAGAACAGTGGCCATCATTTAAAGTCAGCCGAGTGGGCGAATTATAGCCTCTCGCCCTCACTAAGACGCTCTTTGCCCGGTCTTGATCGAACCCAACCCCTGGCCAATATACAATAATTTATTTAACGCAGTTTACAACCGGAAATCGTGCAGTCTGCACGGCCCTTCGGTTATCCAGATCTAGGGATAAGAGGGCAACAGGTCTCCTGAGGTGAATCATTAATTTGAAAATTTGGCTGAGGATTTGTTTTGATTAAATTGAAATCAAGTCTAGGGCGAAGTTCAACTTTAACCGATTTCTTACTGATTCAAAACATTTTTAAATGATATAACAACAAGAATATAATAACAAAACTGTATACTTTATTAAAGATGAGATGATCGACCTGCTGTTGACCAACTTGGAAAAAAAGGATCTTCGAAGACAATTCTTTATGTTTGTGCCAAGCTTTCGACGATTATATCGTCACCATCAGGGCCTATTTATAAGAAAATATCGCAGTTAGACCATGTTATATTATTTTTTTTTTTTAATTCAAAAACAATTATTTTTCTTATTTCAACTCGATGAGTATTGAAATATATCTTGAGAACACGAAACTGTATTTATGATGAGATTAGTTAAATTAGGTGTAGCTCAGTATCTAAACATTAAAAGTATGGCCTTAATTAAAAATAATAAAAAAAATTATAAAAACCAACCAACGTTCTCGTATAGGTGACCTCGGTTAGAATATATAAATACAAGTACATGCCTCATTTTTGATTAAATAAAATTACTTTTTTTCTAAAGTACAGTAGAATATCACAGTTAAGATTAAATTAAACTTTGTTTAAATTGTACTATATATATTGGGTTGTCCGGAAAATAATGCAGGATTTTGGTATTAAACAAAAAAAAAGAAACTAGTTACTTTAAAGCAATGTTCTTTAATCAAAATAATTTCCCATACTCTCAATACATTTCTCCCAACGTGTTGGTAACTTATTAATTCCGTCTGAGTAGAATTCAGAATTTTTAGAATTGATAAAGTCAATAAATGCATTTTCCAGTTCCGTTTGATTTTTGAATATTATGTGTTGTAAGTAGTGGTCCAGGTGTCTAAAAAAATGGTAGTCAGTAGGCGAGAGGTCCGGAGAGTAGGGTGGGTGAGGCAAAGTTTCATAGCCAAGCTCCAATAATTTTTGTGACGTTACACGTGACACATGTGGTCGAGCGTTGTCATGCAACAAAATGGGCCCTTTCCGATTGACCAAAGAGGGCTTCATTACTGCCAATTTCTGATGCATGGTATTAATTTGGTTACAGTATGATTCAGCATTGATGGTTTCGCCAGGATTTAAGAAGCTGTAGTGTATTAAACCAAATGAAGCCCACCATACCGTAACCATTACCTTTTTTTGATGAGTTGGGGGCTTTGGAAAATGTATTGGAGCTTCTCCTTTGTCGAGCCACTGTCCAGAACGTCTAGTGTTATCGTAGAGAATCCACTTTTCGTCACATGTAACAATTCTGGCCAGAAATGGGTCATTTTTGTTTCGACAAAGAAGTGATGCACAAACATCAAAGCGCTGATTTTTTTGGCGATCGTTTAATGAGTGTGGAACCCAATTTTCGAGTTTTTTCACTTTTCCAATCGCCTTGAGGTGGTCAGCGACGGTCGTTTTACTGACTTTGAGTTGCTCTGCAAGTTCTCGAACAGTTGTTTTGGGGTTTTCTTCCACCACTGATCGCAGAACATCATCATTAAGAGAGGAAGGCCTTCCACGACCTTCTTCATCTTCAAGGCTGAAATCTCCCTCCCGAAATTTTTTAAACCATCTTTGCACAGTGCACTCATTAACACAACCCTCGCCCCAGACTTGGTTAATGTTTCTAGCCGTTTGGGCTCCGCTTCGGCCGAGTTTAAACTCGTAAAAGAAAATCGTACGAAATTCTCGCTTTGACATTATAAGGATGACTGAATTATTTCCAAGTAGCGGAATGCTACAGAGGTAAACAAACAATATCATTTGGAAGAGGATTAATAAGTGTTGACATTCATACAAATAAGTAATCCTGTAAACGTAAACAGAATATTTTATATAGATTTTTTTTAATGAAAACTTAAAATCCTGCATTATTTTCCGGACAACCCGATAGATAACTTAAAGTGCTAACTTTTACCACAAGACATGAGGCTCAGGTGACTTTTCCGTTGGAAAACTAAAAATGTATACTTTATACATGCTTACTACATTAAGAAAGAGAAGATAAAAATTAAAGGTTTTACAAAAATCTTTTAACTTCCAAAATATATCGAAAAAATCAAACTATAAAAAAACAAAGGAGTGAAAATCAATTTTGTTTCATTTGGGCACGGTTAAGCCACGACAAAAATCTAATCAAAAACTTTCAAAGAGAAAATCTTCAAATTCAATGTACGAAACTAGCGAGATTTGACGGACCCTAGTCGTTTCAAATCGATTCATTATGTTCTATATGACGTCTTTTATCGGCAAAAACTAATTTGTAATTTTTGAAGGCTACGTTTTTGGTTAGAAAATAGCAAAATAAACTATTTCCGTTTGATAAACGCCGGTTGTTTAATGACGATAAATAATTGCGGTGAAAAAAAACCTCCAAGATGTCGAGAAAGCACGTTCCCTTTACGAACCAGCGAGTGAAAATTCACTAAATCACAAAAGTTCGTAGTTAGTTTTTACGAGTAATCCTTCGATAAAAATTGAAAGATCTGAGTTAAATTATAGACTTGAACTTTGGGAATAAAATTGTCGGGTAAAAGAATTTCATATCTTTCAATAAATGACTGACCGTTAAAAAATTTAAGAAAAACCAGAAGAATCGCAAAGCCGATCTTTCCCTTGTCACAGCACGCGATGCACTTTCCATAAAACATGCGAAAACCGCGAGAATAAACGGACCCGCTCCAGTATTTATTCAAATTAAATTATTTCACCGACCAAGTTCAAAATGACAATGAAATGTCAAACACAAGTGCCAAATTATCGAATATTCTTCATAGCTTTAAATTCACTAATTTCGTGGTCCGCTTGACCAATTAATACATTACAATTAATTAAGGTTTTTAGTCGAGATGAAAAAAAGCTAATGGCACGAGAGGGATTCGAACCCACGACCTTCGGCTTGATACGCCGCTGCTCTACCACCTGAGCTATCCTGACCTCGATCCATTCGGACATCAACTCCCCATCTCAACCCCGCCGTATGAGTTTTCAGATGAGATGAGTTCTTCATAGCTTTCTCTGAGGTAAAATATTTTAATATTTATAAGGAGTCACAGGACGGCCACCGCTTTGGACACCTGACCTGGTTGTATAGGTAGATTATATTATAGTTAGAAATGGATAGGATAGTGAGAATAGTTTTTCGTTAAACATGGAAGACCTGTTGAAGAAAATTTTTAACGGCCATTAGGAAAGACAGTGTTGGAACATTGATTGTTTATGAGGACTTTGGAATGGCAAAACATTAATAATTAGACAAAAAGGTTTGTTTAAGTTCTGTATTTTGGTCAATGTGTGATAAAGCACCTTGATAACATATAAAGTCGGTTTTATGGTTAGGATCATTACGCTTATATAAGGTTTAAACTGGATTTTTTTACTTTTCTTGCATATTCTGTCATAAATTTCAGAAAATTTTGGAAAAATTTATTTGGGTGTTGGTATGACTATGTTCGATTTAATTATTTCTACAGCAAAGAGAAGTTGTATAAATGAATAAGATGATAGGTGACCACAAAGGATTTGGATCGTGATGAAGTCCAAAGGATTGTTTATCCGAATCAGGATGTGATTATGTCATAGCTCTCAGGTTCTAGATATATTTTTGAGGTCGGGATGGACAAAGTTGTTGGCTTTGTCATCAAGTCATGATGCTTTGTCTATCTAGCCAGAGGAAAGGTATGAGTTTTTAGGATTTTTTTAATAACCAACCACAAAATCTATTAAAGGTTGTTAAGTTTAATAGCAAATCGAAGGTTTTTACTGGTGGATTTGTAACCCTGTTTACGACACGAAGAATGATTCCAAGACTTTACGATGTTTTATGGGAGAGGTTCGGATCATCATGGAAGAACTGAGATGTTGACCCCATAACGCATGGATATCCAGGAGTCGATTCCACCTCAGTTAAAATCGAGTCACTTCAGTCCAATTTGGGCATGTTTGTGCAAAGTAAAAATCGCTAAAATCGACGGATCAATATTTACAAAAATATACGAACTTTAAGAATTACTGAAAGTTATTATGGAAACGATTTAATTTGTAAAAGACGTCAAAGGTAAAAAACATGACATCCTGCGTGTTTTCCGAATGTGGAAAACTGAATAAATACTCATTTCAATTTTCGAAATTTTTCACGAACAAAAAAAAAATAAACTTCAAGCCTGAGGAACTTAGTAAATATTTTGTTTTTGAGATAAGAAGCTTTGAGTCAAGAAAAAGTACAAAATGACTTTAAAAAGTCGTTAAAATATATTTTCGGGTAAGAAAACAATCGAAGAAAACGTAAAGGTTTTCTTTTCTGATCCTGTTCCCGCATTAATGGAAATTTTCCTTTATTCACTAACTCCATAACTTATAAAACTGATTTTTCCCAATATTAGAAAAATGGCAAATCCTTTAAATCTTTTCGGCCGGTGGAAAGAATTGCTGCGGGTTATTTTCTTCTTGTATTTCGGACCTTTTTAACTTTTGATGTATCGACGCATCTTTGCCCTTATAAAAAAAAAGAAAAAAATACCCCCGACCCTCCGCCGTTTTTCTTAATCATTATGCGGCGGAGTGGAAAACTGGCTTTCCCCCTGGTCAGAGGCCCTAAAACGGGAAATATGAAAATCCTCAGCAAAACGGAAAAAGAGGTAATCTAATATTTTCACTTCTTGGAGTCCTGCATATAATTCCATTCGGGCAAAGGGAAATACTCGCCGAATCGTCATTCATGACCTAGACGCGGAAAATTGCAAAGGAAAACCGATTACTTTGACCGATTTTCGTCAATATAAAAACCAACCATTCAAAAAAAAAAAATAACACATTTTTATTTTATTTTTTTTTTAAATGAAACATTTTTATTAAACCGGTTGTGATACATGAACTCATCAAAGAAAAACCGCCCCTAAATTTATTGGCATTTAACACATTGTGCTTCGGTAAAGTTGAATAGCTGTGGCCGCTTCATCGAAGCTTGTTTTCCGGGTTCGTGGCTTTGTACTTTGAACAAAAAGCTGCCAAAAAATTTTTAAACTGTTTAAATGAATCGAGAGTAACTGGATGGAAGTTAGATTCACAGCTAAGTAATAACTAAACCACGTTAACAAGCGAGAATATACGGACACTTTTTTAAATCATCGCCTGCCCGTTCTTCTTCCCTTTGTTTTTCATGTCTTTCTCCCGTTTTAATACTACTAATTTCTTTTCCAAATTATAACGAGCCTTTTTCACTCCGGCCATTCTAGAGTTCTCGATATTTTTCGATATTCCTTGTATAATTAGGGATGGCACTCTCTATAAATAATAAATTTACTAGTTTTCGTGGTCCGCTTGACCAATTAATATCTTTCAAATAATTAAGGTTTTTAGTTGAGATAAAAAAGTCAATGGGACGAGCGGGATTCGAACCCACGACCTTCGGCTAGATACACCGCTGCTCTACCACTTGAGCTATTGTGACCTCGATCCACTCGGACACTACCTTCCCATCTCAACCCCACCTTTTGAATTTTCCCTACTTGAAAAATGGCAAAAAAGAGAGAAAATTCAAAAAGTGGGGTTTAGGGGAAAAGTTAGTTTCCGAGTGGTAGAGCAGCGGCGTATTTAGCCGAAGGTCGTGGGTTCGAATCCCCTTCGTGACACTGACTTTTTTATCTCAACTAAAAACCTTAATTAATTGAATAAATAATAAATTTCATTCATACTTGTCCATAAAATTACCAGAGATCATTTACTATTAATTTATAAACCAATGTGTTTGTTCAATGGACTTAGTGCGCGTTAGAAGTGTTAAAAATGTTGCAATGTTTCTGTTTCTGTATTTTTAAGAAGAAAAAAAACCTGCCTTAACTTTAAAGCCCAAAAAGTTTTAACGGCCTGGATCGACTTAGATATCTGGTTAAAGGTCGGAGGGAAGCGGTTTAATCCGATTCGAATTAAACTCGCCCAGAGGATAGGCGAGTGATTTAAATAGAGGTTTAAAAGAAGCCGAGGATATCGGAGTAATATAAATGAGATTACCAACAAAAGAAACAACAAGAACCTAGAGGTTAGCTTTTAAGACAAATCTGTTTAACTAGTTAGGATGGCTTTACGGCATTCTACTCCATCTTAGATGTCCTATAATCGATATTTTTTAACAAGGTGAGCTGACCACAATGTACAACCACACTAAAAATTGTTTATTTAAATCGGTTGTGCTAGGTAAATCCATTGCCTATCACTTGTCAGGGCTGCAAATAAATATTCCTCCATTAGAAACCGCATGGCCATATAACCTCTATTTGTGTATAATTTTATGAAAGGGTGTATGGTAGAAAAAAATGGTTAGGCATCCCGGTAGGAAACTTTGCCAAGAAAACAATAATTCCTCTTTAAACGTAAGTATTCCCATGAAATCAGCCAACGAGGTAATAATGCTGGTTTAAACGTCACCAATACTATTCAGTATTCCATTGGACAACCCTCATCATCTCCCGAACACAAAAATTCCCCCTTGAGACACTTTAACCGCCAAACGTCATGCTAGAAGGGTTGGCAACAATCCCTTTATCCTTTATATAAAAGGACAATCAACTGGTTAACTGTGATTCTTCGAACTCAACTTTCTCTTACCGGTCTTCCCAGGAAGGATGAGCATCAATAAAAAACATCGATGGCCACCAACGATTAAACATCGGAACTTCACCTTCGATGATGGTACGACCATCGACTCTACAGTCCACACATCGATAGTTTTTTGAGCACTCATTACTCAAAACACAAATTATTTTCACATGCGTACACTATTTTTATGTGCAACATTAGAAACATAAGCTAATTTTTCAAACTTTACATTATTAATAACTTGATTAATAAAAATTATGTTTATTTTGTGAATAACAATTATTAAGAATAATTGTTGCCTTTAGTTTAATTTATAGTTGTATATAGATATTGAGTCCCTTTTAAATAAAAGACGATTATTGTTAAAGTATTTTGTGCATGTAAATTTTATTCAAAATACCTCCCTGTTTTTCTTCGATACTTTGGAAAACATCCATAATCCACCCAAGCCCAATTGCTGTCCATTGCTCAAAAAAAACGTAAAGGTTTAACACGTACGTAACTAAAATCAACTATATCCTTAATTTATTAGAATTAATGTATCGAAACTTTACAATGAAACTCTACCACATCTTCTCCGGAAAGAAATTTTAAAACAAGGTGCTTTAAAGCCAATTTATCTTAGCGATTTCTGGTTTTCGAAATAATCTGTCCAGCTTTGGAAAATAATTTAAATGAAAGCAAGGTTTCTCAAGCAAAATATAAACTCGCTTACATTTACAATGACCATTTCCTAGTAGCATTAGAATTACCAATTTCATCAACCAGTCGCAATATTTTAACATTTGTTCTTCAGTCCAAAAAAGTTCAGTTCAAAAAATCCGAGGCAAACCTCGTAAAAAAATCGTAAGATCATGAATTGGACGGCGCTATGACCCAACACTTTTGCAATACAGAAAAGCGTTGCTGGTTTAGCCTATTCAATTGATCTAAGGCTGTGTAAATTATAATTCTTATAAGTTATTTAATTTTTATTGATTTATTGTGGATACAAATAAGTTTTAAAGTTTTTTTTTTGTGAAGGGGGTCGGTGGCGCAACGCTTCGAAGCTTGGACGCGTCGCTCATCACTGTGAGTAAAGGTCCCAGGTTCGAATCCAGCGGCTTTGTATTCGAACCCGATATACATACATAACATTTTCAAAAACTTCGGCACCCCGAAAGTTCATATGACTTCGTTGTTGAAGTACACTCGATAATAAATAAATGAATTATAACTAAAATAAATATATGAATTATAAAATGGCATGGACAATGGAGCATGACGCATTAACAAATGATTGTTTAAAAAAATTAATAACAAATATTCCAAGAAATAATCTTCAATAAATCAGATTGGCAATAAATCTTGAAGAAAAAGGACTGCCAATTTAAATTATGAAATTGTCCAAAAAAAGGTAAGGATTTTTTGTATATTTTTTTATTCATAATTCCGTGTTTTATGTGTGGGGTCAAATTTAAAACGTACGTGTGAATAACTTGATTTAAAAACCCTCTGACGTTTTAATTTTATTCTTCAGTCCAAAACAAAAAATTTACAAAATTTTCTATACTTTCTACTCAATCCAATATCACAATAACACCAAATGGTGCTCGGCCCCAGCAAAACGTTTGAACAAACCGATACAAACTTTGAAAAACCTTTCAACCTCCCCTTTTTTCTACGATACTTTGGAGAACAACAAAACATACATAATCCACCCAAGCCCAATTGCTTACCTTGCTCAAAAAAGGTAAAGGTTTAACATGTACGTTACTAAAATCAACCATATCCTTAATTTATTAGAATTAATATATCCAAATTTTACAATGAAACTCTACATCTTCTCCGGAACGAAATAAAAAAATTGCATTAAAGCCAATTTATCCTCTAAGCGATTTCTGGTTTTCAAAATAATCTGTCCAGCTTTGGAAAATAATCGTTCAGAGGGAACAGATGCGCCATTAAGGTAACAAATTGAACAACCCCTGACAGGTTCTGATAGGTCATTTTCATATCAGAAGAATATGAGTCATTCCCTATTCACAAAAGTGGAAATTAGGAAAACCTGAAAAAGTTTATAAAATATCGATAGCCTATCGTCGATGGTAAAAAAACATCGGCCTACCATCGATTTTTTTCTAAACATACAACATCCATGCTCATCCTTACTACAGTACAAAAATTGCCTTGAAACCCTTTCCAGACACAACTCACTCTGGTCCGCTATCAAAAACGTATGAAAATATCTAAATGTTGATTCCCCATTTGTATACCTAGTGGATCCAGGGTCAACCTATTTGCAACCCATTTAGAATTCAGGTTTATTCGTCATCAAGACAAAAACGATGCCTCTAACGCACAATAGTTAATAACATAAAATTAATACACCACTTTCTCTTCATCTCCTTTTCAAACTTTTTCATCCTTCTAAATGAAAGTACTACATTCACTAATCCTAAGTAGAAAATCCCCTGGGCATGATGTAACTACCCCCACCATACTTCGAAACCTATCAAAAAAGGCCATAGTTTTACAAACCACAATATATAATGCCATCCTAAGAACTCATTATCCTCTCGTATGGAAATATTCCGTCATTATCCTCATTCCCAAAATGTACAAAACTCCCAAAGACTTATCCACCTACGGACCCATCAGCCTTCTTCCTACAATGCCCAAAACTCATAAAATAATTCCCTCTCACCAATTCTGCTTCCGTCCACATCATTCTACCGTCCAACAAGGCACAACACGTCTGCAAGAACGAAGAGTATATGGGTACATTCCTAAATGTAACATAATCATTTGATAGGGTCTGACACTCGGGCTTGCTTTATAAACTTAAACGCTTTCTTCCTTTTCCATCTTATTCTAAACTCGTACCTTGCAGACCGCAGTTCAGAGTTCTCGGAAATTAGACCAATACAAGGTCCCACTTGGTCCATTCCTTTTTATCATCTATACGCTGACTTACCTGCACACTCCAATACCATTAGCACAACCTATGCGGACGATACCGCAAATCTGCCCTCAAACTCGAATCTTGTCCAAGCTACCTCCAACATCCAAAAACACCTTGATCTTATCGATGACGGGTGGAAAATGTGAAGGTCAAGACTGAATGAAGGAAAATGTAGTTATTGTACGAAAACATTGAAAAAAACAGTCTTGCCAGTCCACTGTGCATCATCAAGAAAGAGATGGGACACCCACTCGAATGAAATGCCTAGACCAGGGGTGCTCAAACTTGAACTGCTGGCGATCTACCTCAATATTTTTAGACTACTTACGATCNTTTTTGTAGTTTAGTTACCTACCTACTTATTAAAAATTTTTTTCTTTTCGAGATCTACTCAAAAAGCACTCGCGATCGACTGGTCGATCGCGATCTACCGTTTGAGCACCCCTGGCCTAGACGTTAAATCCCACAGAAGACTTGGACAACTACGAAGACTCCTAAGATCAAAATCTGTCTTGACCGTCAAGAAGCAACTAACGTTATATACAACTTTTCATTATACAAATCTATATAAGCTGCATTTATATATAAATCTATGTAAATAGCTCAGAAGACATTTTGTTTTGTGATTATACAAAAATATTTCTTTTTAAGAACATGCCAATAATATTATTTCTTTCAATACCGTTCCACCTGGTCATATTTGAAAAAACTTCCTATTATTAATAAACTTTTATCCCAACCAATAACTTACATAAAGATGAATTATTGAAAGAGGTTATTTGGTCAATCGGACCACGACAGATAATGGATTTAATAAGCAAAACGAAATATTTCTTTACTAAAGCTCTCCGTGGCCATTTCATTTGTCGGCGAGAATCGAACCCCGATTACACGACATTTGAAAAATGGCAAAAAGGAGGGAAAATTCGAAAGATTGTAGGTTGAGGTGGGAAGTTGGTGTCCGAGTGGATCAAAGCTACGCTAGCTCAAGTGGTAGAGCAGCGGTGTATTTAGCCGAAGGTCGTGTGTTCGAATCCCGTTTGTGACACAGACTTTTTTTATCTCGACCAATGTATGACAAAAGGGATGGAAATGTTTTTGGGGGGATAAGAAAGCATTATTGATAAGTATAAATAATATATAAATTCACTTTTATCCACATCCTACATGTATTTGTTAAAATTAAACAATGTTTGTAATTCCCAGGCCCAGAAGAAGATCTCAATAAAGATCGAAACGTTGGCACGATAAAGAAAATGTTTTTCTAAACCTACATCACACCAGACCGCATCTCACGATTTCTGAATAATTATCGATTAACGGTCACTAATCACCAGATATTATTGATAAGTTTACTCAGTCATAAAATGAGAAGAGATCAAAATTGATTTCTTTACGTCTATTAAATTGCAAATCGTCTATTTCAATAGCTGATAGAAATAACTAAATCAAATTTTGTACAAAGCATAATTTAACTAATTACCGCAGTTGGCTTAGTTAAGACTGTTTCAACCTTTTGACTGTTTGTTGTATAAATCACTTGCCGAGGCCCTGCAAGTGAATCGATGACCCTGCAAGAACGGAATATTAATATCCAGTCAACACAAGAAAGGAATTCGTTAAATTAAAGTTGAAATAAATAGTTAAACAGCGGCGTTTTTTCGGGTTAATCGAATTTCGAGCCGCCATGTACTCAGGTGGAGTATTTATTATATTTTTAACGAGTTACACTGGCCGGCTAAAGGGAAATCTTTCTTTCCACGGTTGGGAAAATTCGAGGTGTTCTTTGCACAGGTAATCACTTAGCCTCGAGCCCCTCGTTGGATGGCTTTTTATTCGTTATTCCGTGTTTTATGTGTGGGGTCTAATTTAAAACGTACGTGTGAATAACTTGATTTAAAAACCCTCCGAACTTTTAATTTGGTTTTCTTTCTTCCTTTCTAGAAACCTTCCTTAACTATACAATTTAGCTTTATTCATTGTTATATTATTTAAAAATCCTTTAAATGAAAGCAAGGTTTCTCAAAAAAATACATTTAAAACTCGCTTACATTTAAAATGACCATTTCCTAGTGACATTAGAAATACTAATTTCATCAAACAGTCGCAACATTTAAACATTTATTCTCTAGTCCAAAAAATCGATTTTCAAAAACAAAAACACCGGCACCCCGAAGCAAACTTTGTAAACAAATCGTAAGATCGTGAAATGGACGGCGCTAGGACCCAACACTTTTGCAATACAGAAAAGCGATGCTGGTTTAGCCTATTCTATTGATCTAAGGCAGTGTAAATTGTAATTCTTATAAGTTATTTAATTTTTATTATTCTATTGTGGGTAAAAATAAGTTTTATTTTTTTGTTTTTTGGTGGGGGGGGTGGTCGGTGGCCGCAACGGTTTAAACTTCAACACGGCGCTCCTCACTGTGAGGTAAAGGTCCCAGGTTCGAATCCAGCGGCCCTTCGAGCCCGATATACATACAAATGGGCTTTATTTCAAAAACATCGGAACCCTGAAAGTTCATATGACTTCGGTGTTGACGGACCCTCGTTAAGAAATAAATGAATTATAAATAAATATATGAATTATAAAATGGCATGTAAAATGGAACAGGACGCATTTACAAATTGTTTAAAAAAATTAATAACAAATATTCCAACAAATGATCATCAATAAATCATAAAGGCAATAAATCTTAAAGAAAAAAGACTGCCAATTTAAATTACGAAATTCTCAAAAAAAAAGTAAGGATTTTGTGTACATTTTTTTTATTCGTTATTCTTGTTTTATTTGTGGGGTCTAATTTAAAATTTACGTGTGAATAACTTGATTTAAATACCCTCCCACGTTTTAATTTGCTTTTCATTCTTCCTTTCTAGAAAGCCTTCCTTAACTATATTATTTAGCTTTATTCATTGTTATATTATTCAAAATTCTTTAAATGAAAGCAATGTTACTCTAGAAAAATACAAACTCGCTTACATTTATAATTTTGACCTTTTCCTAGTAACATCTTAAAACATTATAATTATAAATTTCATCTGTCGCAATATTTAAACATTTACTCTTCAGTCCAAAACACAACTTAGCAAATTTTCTGTATTTTCTACAAAATCCAATATTACAATAACACCAAATGGTGCTCGGCCCCACCAAAACATTTGTACAAACCAAAACAAACTTCGAAAAACATTTCAACATAATTATTGAATTGAGAAAAGAAAATTCGTTTATTATTATTGTAGTCTAATTATTCTTAATTTAGCCTCTATAAAGAGAGCGAGTAGGAAGGCTACCCGACATGAGAATGAACAGCAACGAGCTTTTCAGTCCGATTTTGGAGGAAACAGGACAATTTTATTATAAATATGTAGTATTTGTTAGATTCCTCTTATTCATTTTGTGTATATCTAGAGTGAATGTATTTATTAGGGTGAACGTCAGAGGGCTGATGAAGGATGTTTAAAAGGTGAATTAGGCATGAAAATGCGCTCTCGCGTATAAATAGCACCGTCCTCGAGGACCTCAATCAAATGAGGGATCATACCCGACTAAGGCTATGTCATACGAGGTTGACACATAAACAGATATCTCGTTTTGAGTTTTCTTATGTGTACATTGATGGTGAATGTATTTATTAGCGTAAATGTAATTGTAGATCATTGAGTATCGATCGTAAATTAGATTTGCTAATATATGAAAAGGGTGATGTAGGCGTTGTAAATAGTTATTGCTCTGGACATGAATAAAAATATATGGATCATCTTCACCACAATAAGCCATCCAGGTTGACACATGGTCACTTACTTTTGATCCAAAGCCCGCGATGTCCGGCATGTAGAGAAATATTTGTGTCCCCTAATGGGGAATGTATATATTGGCGTGATTGTGTAGAGTGAGAGGGCCGATGGAGGAGTATTCAACCAAGTAATATTATTAATTAAAACTCGTGTAATTTTTGATCTTTATTCAATTTTTTTAAATTTTTTATATATCATACGTTATATGTACTTGTTCAGCCAACTTTTGTAATTTTTTCCGTAAAATGTATTATTATTATTAATAATTTGAGTTTTTAACTTCACCGTGTGATTTTTTTTAAATATTCTAGTTTGTATTTTTATATTAATTTTTTTTAGAATTTCTTTCGTAATTCAATGTAAAGTAGAAAATTAAACAAAAACATGCTGAAAAGTTAAAAAACACAAATTACTAATAAAACAAATGCTGTCTTTAAAAAATCCATGTTACATAATAAATATTATTATTATTATACCAACCATTGAAATTCGACATTACTTCAAGGTTTTACTTTACTTTAAGTACGTTCATTATTTTTTTATTAACTAAACTTTATGTATTGTCCCTACTTGTATTTAGGAGTAATAATTGACCTGTTAATTATTTAAATTAATTTTTTTCTAACGGCTTGATTGAGATGAAAAAGCTAGTGTCACAAGCGGGATTCGAACCCACGACCTTCTGCCCATACGCACCACTTGAGCGAATCGTCTAGCAGATGAAGTCACGATAGCTCAATTAATTAGGGCAGCGGCGTATTGATCTGAAAGTCGTGGGTTCGAATCCCGCTCGTGACACTAGGTTTTTCTCTCAAACAAGACCTTAGATAAATTTTTTTTATTAATTTATTTATTGTTGTTCTTATCTTAAAAATATACCTCTTAGATCGTAAAAATAAATCATATTAATAAAGATAAATCATATATTTACTTATGAAAGCTTATATTAAAATAGGTGCTCTAATTAAAACAAATAAGTACACAGCAGCTGTTAAAAATACCCGGTAATTGCGATTGTTGTACAAATTAATTTCCCCTGTAATTTTAACCCTTCAGGGAGTAATTATGTTAATGGACTTCTTTTTGGGCTTTGCGTTAAATTTACAACGGCAACCACATTCCGTGTAAAAAGGCCGCGGAGCAAGCATAAACGAAAGTGAAATAATGCCCGTTTCGCCTTCTCTAAAGTTTACCCTCGAAATAATTCGTTCAATCGTCAATTTTTGCAGGGTTTGGAAGAAAACTCAGTTTATAATTAATTCAACTGGGTTGTGGATTCGTGTCCGGTCTGGAGAAACGGACGCCTAGCATAAACAATGCAGCCCGACAAAGTATCTGCATAACCGTCGAAAGACGAACGTTTATGCCGTAGAACAAATCCTTTATTCAGCAGGTCTTGTTTCTCAACCTTGGTACTTTTTTCACCCAACCGCTGGGCTTAAACGGAACTTTTCTCTTTATAAAGTGCCGACTAGAGACTTCGTTTAGGGAAAAAGTAATCTGGCTCTTTTAAAATCTACGAAACATGAAGATGAAAACATAGACAAAAACAAAGATTTATGCAGAGAAATAATAAAACGACAAAATTCCGACCAAACAACTAATAGTAATTAATCAATGATGATAATGATTTAAGAGCAAGTTATAGTAGACAAAATAAATTGAACAGAAAAAGAACTACATCGGAATAACCCTTGGCCAAATGATGAAGTGATGAAGTCACATAGGCAATATACTACATACAGAAAATGCACTACTGAACATCATAGATTGTGAAGTAAACCGTGGGATATAAACCCTTTCTTTCTTCTTCCAAAAAAAGGGACAGACGACCCAGCTGTTGTGTTCAAGCTTAAATAACATATCGGGTGGCATTCCTACTCGCTCTCTATACGGAGCCAAAAATAACGTTCACTTATCTTATTTATTCCGAAAGTGTCTGCGCGTCAGCCACGTCTGACTTTCTCAGTCGGGTTAGGACGCTCCTTGTACGATACTTTCTGAGAAATGTAAAAACATCTTCAGAGGTAAAAAATTTGGTTAAATTCTGCTGAAAATTACTAAGTAGATACAGTCAACCTAAACAAATGGAAAATTAGATAATGAAAATTCCAATTCTGAAAAAAATCTATATGTGTACACACATCTTATTTTATTACGTGCAAATCGCTTGACACAGCGGTTAAGTTGACAATTTATTTTTTGCAAAGCTCCCGGTGGACGATAAATCCTCCGATTTGGCTACAAAAGGCCAGTCGAGGGGGCTAAGTTAATGAGACACGAGCGATCGAGCACATCACTGGGATTTATAACCGGTTTGCGTCCATGCAACAAATCCAGCCCTAAACCGAACACCCGTTACGTCCGTTTAAATATTCAGCTCAAATCGGGTATATAGAACTGCAGATTTTCGCCAACTATTCTTTCTCTTTTTAAGGTTTTTTTTCACTAATAAATATAAAGAGAAAAATGTTTAAACCCAAGTTGGATTAACGGTAATTGGTATTTTGGACGTCAAAACCAATCCAGGTACTTTAAACACACTACTTGAGAAAAAATTCCGAATGCATCTAACAGAAAACCTACCCCTATACCCACTACTAAAGATTAAACCAAAACCGACAAAAAAAGATGCCGATATGCAAAACGCGTAAGCCAGGTTAAAACAGACACCAAAGACGATCAAAATATGGGCAGCAAACTCGACTCCTTACAGACAGGTTGCTCCTATACGGTGTCCAAAATTATCGAACTCGGCCATAGGCTATAGACAACAGTAAGTCGAACCTTTGTTGGAAACGGGTCCGTGGAGGAGTCCAAGGCAATGAGCTTGTGGATATCATAGCATGGTAAAATGTGAAAAAAAGAACAAATTTAAAGTCCCCCATACCAGTTAGGAGTTCAAAGGCAGTTTAAAAAAGGAAGTATATGGCACGGAGAACAAGCAACTAGACTCGTACTCCACTGGTAAATTTTTCCAAGGTATAAACTCGACGATCAGCAGCAGAAAGTGGATTCTTCTACTTTCCAATGTCTAAAACACATCGCACAACAATAAAAAGAATCATGTCTAACCACGGAATAAGTGGAACATATTTGAATTTAATAGGGCAAAGATGGAGTGACCTGTGTTTAGTATGCGAAGATACGGAAGACCTCGAACATTTCATAGTGAAATGCAAAAAGTATAATAATGAACGAAAAAAGATGTTGGACAGGCTGTGCAGAATTGGAAATATGAACAAGCCGTTTAATTATAAATCCGTAATGCAATTAAATGAATTGGAAGTGTACAATGCAGTTTTGGATTTTCTAACGGCTAAGAACTTAAAAACTTGATCAAAAAGGAAAACAGATTGTCTCCGAGTCAATTGCCAAAGGAGCATAAATTTAAACTTAGGTTACTTCCGATATCGCTCTTACCCTCAAACTAACAAATGGAGATCACGAATTGCTGAAGTAAAACAGCAGTAAAACAGGTATGATCGTTGATTCTCTCGGTCAAAGAAACTCCGCTTGACTTAACGATTTTTTTAAATCTCGTTCTGGTCCATCTACTTCAAAAGATTACCTAATAGCGAAACGCGCGAGCCAGACTAAAATAACGCGGAGGGGCGACGGTGGCAGCAACGGTTTAGGCGTTGTTACGGTGCTCACGACTGTAAGGCAAACGTCCAGGGTTCGAAACCACCTGCTCTGAATTTTCAACAAATCGAACTTTCAAACAAACCGGCACCGCGAGACAAACCTCGTAAAAAAATCGTAAGATCTTGAATTGGTCGGCGCTACGATCCAACACATTTGCAATACCGGAAAGCCTTGCTGGTTTAGCCTATTCAATTGATATAAGGCAGCGTAAACTGTAATTATTATAAGTTAATTAATTATTTATTATTTTATCTTGGGAACAAATAAGTTTTAAAGTTTTTTTGAGAGGGCTCGGTGGCCCCAAAGGCTTAAGCTTCGACACGGCTTTCATCACCAAAAGGTATGGGTTCCGGGTTCGCATCCAGCGGCCCTTCTTTCGAACCCGACATACTTACAAATGGGCTTAAAAAACACTGGAACCCTAAGGTTCATACAACCTTATGGTTGAAATACCGTAATTAAAAAAATAAAATGAAATAAAAACAATATTAACTATAAAATGGCATGTACAATAAAACAGGATGCACTTATAGTACTATTTACGAATGATTGTTTAAAAATACGATTAATAAATATATTATTATTGATTTTGTGTACATTTTGAAAAAAAAAACTCGCCAATTTTTTTAAAAGCAAAATTGGATTTTTCTATAGTTCGGGAGAGTGGTTTTAAGCAATTTTATAAATTTCTATTATTTGTATTTCTCTCTACAAGGGGGCGGAATGCTTTCCTCAGACTGTATCAACCAATCTTTTCCCATTACATTATTTATAATCTGTCATCCTGAGGTTCATATAACCTTGTAGTTGAAATACACTCATTTACAAAGAAAATAAGTAAATCGATAAAAAAAATAAAATAAAACAACGTGGCCAGAAGGATGTTCGTCTACAATCAACGTTCCAAATCCATTTTCAACTCGTTTCAGATTACATTTACCATTTTATACGGACAATCCAAGTGATATCTGACAGACTAAAACAGCGAGAAAAGGCGGACCAGGATGATCGTTGAGTCTCAGTTTTCAACAACGACGACTTGGCTTAAAAAGAACCTTTAGTTTGGTCCTGACAGTACCGAGTCCGTATATACCCAAACATAGAATTAATAATGTCCATACTTATTTAGCGCAAGAGGATCGTTGACAGCCAACACAACTTGACTAGACAAAAATCTGTAAATTGGTTGTTTCCGATATCATCGTGATATATTAAATCGCCATTGATTATTGTCCAATTCAATTTGCGTATGATTATCAAAATGAGGAAAATAGAACATACCAAGATGACCGATGGCAATCAACAACTAATCTTCAAACAACAATTCTATAGAAGAACATGCTATGATAAAAGTTTGAGATTAAGTGGACCAGGATGATCGAACAGCAATTTTATAAAAAAATGTCCGCACAGGTAGCTTACTACCTACTACTTATAAACAAGATTATATCAGCAAACATATGAAAGTATAAATTTTATGAAATTCTTGATCATGTAAATCAACGAAACTTAAAGAATCGATGCAACCTTACTGTTCATACAGTTCTTTTCATACTAAAAAAAATTCAAGTCTATATGTATAATTGTTTTAATTTCTTTCTTTTATTATGGAAATATTTTTCTAAATTATGATTCGGTAAACTTTGAAACTGTTCAATTCATCTAGAGAATGAATGAATACATTTCTACAAAAAGAACTTTTAAAAAATGGAAAAAACGTGACAAAAGAGAAAGAACTTGGCAAAATTCGGATTTACATGATAATGCGTTGAGACTTGATAAAGCTCTCCAGTCCACTCTCATCCTGATGAATGGCACTTCTATATCCTTTTTGTCAGATCGATTAACTGGTTTGATTGTGAGTTTTCATTAGCTTTTGGTTTAAATTTGAGCGATCAGGTTTAGTCAGAACCTCGCCCTTTCTTGCAAATAACTATGAAAACCGCGAGATCCCATATAGTTATAGTCACGCGCCATTAGCGTACTCGCTCCTTCGATCCTATCCCGTTAATAATTGACTGTATGCGTTTCATACGGGCCGTTTGCGAATTTACGCTTCTACCGTCGAGATTACGTCCGTTGTCACGGCTATGCTTCCGCAAGCTGAATTATGGATGAATCATCTGTCAGAGCTCAGCGAGGAGGATAACCGAGACTTGGAGTTGATGTCTGCACTTTTACGTCTACAAAAGGAAATTGGTTTTCTCAACAATACAGAAAGAGTTTCAACATAGCTCAATAAAATATATACAAGATTTCGCAGAGATTTAAAGATTTCTTTACGAACTGAGCAATAACTTTGATTATTATAAAAAAAAATTCCAAATAATATTGAATTATTTAACCATTTAAAACGTATTCGGGATTTTAACCTAAAACATAAACTTACAAGGGACGTCCAGGTTGGTATGTCACTTATTTGGACCAAAGTTTTTTTGGTGATTCTATACCCCAAAATATAGGACACTTATCCGCCACTTCTTGCGAAAAGGCCCTGGTTCGACAAAACAGATTTGTGTATGTAGAAATTTACAGTTTTTTTAAATATTTTTATTCCGCCATTTCACTTGCTCAAATCTGCTATATGAATATATAATTTCATAGCTGTTTCGACTAGAGCCGGAAAAAAAATAAAATAAAATAAATGAATTCAAATAAAATAAAATAGGTGAAATTAAAAAACAATCTGAATGGAAATAATATGGAATAATTATTCAGAAATCGTGAGATGCCGTCTGGTGTGATGTAGGTTTCAGAAAAACATTTTCTTTATCGTGCCAACGTTTCGATCTTTATTGAGATCATCTTCAGGGCCTGGGATTTACAAAAATTATTTACATTTAACAAATACATGCAGGATGTGGAAAAAAGTGAATCTATACAATGCAAAATATTTGTTTTTTATTCAATCAAAGTATTTCTACTCACTCAAAGTGCCTTTTCCTACATGTATTTGTTAAATGTAAACAATGTTTGTAAATCCCGGGCCCTGAAGATGATCTCAATAAAGATCGAAACGTTGGCACGATAAAGAAAATGTCTTTCTGAAACATACATCACACCAGACCGCATCTCACGATTTCTGAATAATTATCGATTAACGGTCACTAATCACCACACATAAAATGGAATCTTTGTAAGGAACCAATAGTCGCAACTGAGAGCAAAGTAACAGGGTTCTTACCACCAGTCGCGAATCGCCCTTGTTGGAAGGACCTCTCAAAAAACGTGATGGTCTCCAATCGGTCTTCTCGGCCCTTTTTGTGACCAATATTGGCTACTCGTGGGATAAGTTAATAAAAACAACTTTAAGGGTAACAGAGGATCGTATGATTCCAGGGAAACGTAAGCACGCACAGGCTTCTCTCGTGCCTTGAGAGCAACTGGATTGACCGAGATCCTTCCTTAAGATCAACGGTTACCTTTAACTGAGATTTCAAATCAAATCAATTTACTGGCGTAAGCATTTGGTACGTAGATTGTAATAAAAATAAAAACTATCACATTTTATCATTAATCAAAAAAATCCAAAAACCAAATTTTTTTCAAGAAAACTACGTTACGAAAAATGTTTTTCTTAAATATGTGGTGTTTATTGAAAATAAATGAATTTATAAAATGATAGAAAATTTTAGGTTCAATCAAAGTCAATAAACACTTTGAGTGAGCACAAATACTTTGATTGAATCTGTCTTCATTTTTTTTTTATTTAAAATTTTCTACCGTTGTATAAATTCATTTTCTTAATCTAAAATTTTCTAGTATATAAACTCATTTTCTTTCATATTCTACATGTATTTGTAAAATGTAAACAATGTTTATAAATCCCAGGCCCTGTAGATGATCTCAGTAAAAATCGAAACGTTAGCACGATAAAGAAAACGTTTTTCTAAAACCATAATTCAAAAATGGCTAGAAGGATTTTAACTACAAATATACCGGTTGAAAGAAGAGAAACGTAGGGTTTAACGACGTATGTGTCATAAATATATATTAACGATTTCTATAAGAAAATACTGGAAACAAGAAAATTATTTGCCAAAAATTAAATCAAAACTTTAATCTTTGATACAGTTGTAAAATGTACGTAACAATGCCTTTAAAAAAATTATCAACAGTGGAAATCGGTATTTTAGGTATTGAGAAAAATCACTTCCGCGAGTGTAAGCTCATAAGGATTTTATTCTGCTTCAATCACGACAATTTGGTCAAATCCAAGTTTTGACCATTTTCTGATCTACTTTTCTTAGTTTATTTGTTAAAATATGCAAAAAAGCATTATTTTTTTATTTTTTTTTGTAAATCATACCGAATATTATGCGCCGTAGAACATTTTTATTTTATTTTAACCAATGATGAAATTATTACACAGAAATAATATTGTTTAATCTTTGAATAACGATTTATGCTAATCTAATTAAATTTACTCTATACATACAATTTTTACTAGTAGTAAATTTAAAAAATATAAATGAATTCATTTAAATTCATTCAATAAGAATTGTATTTGATCCTCGTGTTTCAAAATTAGTGAAATTGAATTTTGTTCCGAATGTGCTTGAGAGTTTGCTCATCAACGTCTTTTATAATAATAAATGTTAATTTTTGACAAATAATTTTATTATTTTGAGTATTTTCTTATAGTTTATATTTTTTATAAGACATACGTCATTATAAAGATATGATCCTCTTCTTTCAAACGCTATAAATCCTTTTAGCCGTTGTTAAATTATAGCCGTTTGAATCAGATTTCCGATTCTTAAAAATTAGAAAAATTTTAAGGGTCAAAAAATTGGAAAATTTTATATTCAAACAAAAATTTATATTTAGAAGTATCTAGAAGTAGCAAGATGAGATTTCATATTAGTTAAAAATAATAGTCTTGTTTACTTGAAAAAAATTGGCACTGAAAACTTACTTGAAAAAAAAAAACTATAAACTTTGATAGCTTTTACTATCATTTGATTCATAAAATGATGCATTCACTTAGTTGTTTTGAGCAAGTAAAACCAGCAAATAAAAATATTTAAAAAAAATGGAAATTTTCAACATTTAAAATTTTTGGCAAAACCAGTGCCTAATCACAACAACTTGCAGATACGTGTCCTATATTTTGAAGTGTATAATTACCAAAAAAGGTTTGGCCCAAATAAGTGACACACCAACCTGGTCGTCCCCTTTTAAGCCAACAGTGTGCGTGATTTTATGTAAGAAGTAGATAAGTTACTTGAAAAAAAACAGTGGCATAAACGTGAATTTGAGCCCATCAAAGACCGAAATGAGGCGGCTACTTCGACTCCTTGACACATGGCAGGTAAGAAAAAAAAGGTCACGGATATAAGAGCCGTAATAAAAATTTGTATGGACATTTGAGTGGAATTGAGGTACCTGTATTTGGTTAGAGCAGTAAGAGAAAGAATTCGGAGGTTTGAATGAACAGTATGGTTCCTAGCCGGAAGGTTACATCAAAGAAAAGAGCAAGAGGTTGATTTTTGATTGGTAGGATCGTTTGTAAAGTTTAATTCCAAACAGAATTCAGCCCAAAATTCCATACAGGAGCTAACAAAAAGGTGTAACAATTTGCTATTACAATTTGTAATAGTAGTACCTTGCCGAATAGTACGGCTAGTTTCTTACTAGATATTTTTTATACATTTAATTTTTATAGAATTTTAGAAATAATAAGGAAGAATCTTTTAAATTTATTTATCCCAATGTTGTCTGAATGTAGTACCAACTTTACCAATATTGTTTAAGGTTAGTGGGAAATCCCGTGAATTTAAAGATAGAGTGTTTAGCTTGGCGCCAAATAAATCAGTGTTGCCACAACACGGCCAGAAACGAAACAGGAACAACACTGCACCGGCACAACAACACTGCAACACTGTCTAAACACACAGGATTTCCTGCTAACTTTAAACAAAATTGTTAAAATGGGAATTGCTCTAAAGAATCTTTCGACAACAAGGGTTAAATTATATACTGGATATGAAAAATCGTATCTTTCACAAAAATAACAATCGCATAAAATGTAGTGGTGGGGCGAAGAGCCATGTTGAACTTTGAAAATTCCAAAATGTAGATAGTAGTTTGGCGCTAAATAAATCAGTGGTGCCAATTCACGTGCAGAAACACTTAATGAAAGCGAGTACACCCGCTCTAATCTCATAGGATTAGCTACCGATTAGCACGGTTAGCAAATTTGCTAAATTTGGTGTTGTCCTGAGGCAAGTATGAGCAAGAAAAGGTTATGTAACAATTTGTCAAATCTATGGAACAATGTTGTTATAAGTTGTTAAATTGTAAAGGGTGACCTATCAGACATAAGTGTTTTAAGAGGTGAACCAACATTCGGTCTACTGTACAATGTCTCCATTGTATCCGAAATATTTCACTTTTAATGTTACTTGAACCTTTCACAACTTCATCTCACACAACAATGAAAGGTGCATTAAAAACCTATGAGACTGATTTGTGTTTTTTTATTTTAACCTTAATCCACCAAAATAGATAATACTTGGAGCCGATAACCCACACAGCCAGTATGGATTAAGATCTCTACACTCCTGTCCACTTCAATTCCCATGCTTGTTGATGAAAATGAGACGAGGAAAAGCAAGTCGATCGAGGGAAGACACACTGAAAAGACATTCGACAAAATATGGCACCCAGGGCCATTCATCAAAACTGAAAACTCTTCCTATGACTCTGTAAGGCAACGTTCAATCTTTCCTTAAGTAATGAATATATTCTGTATGCTAAAATTTGGTCTTTCATAATTACATTGGGGGTACGTCAAGGCAACGTACTGGGGAGGGTGCTTTTCTCTACCTCTTTTCAAGAAATTTCTCAACAAATAAAACAGCCCCTTTTGTCCATGTCTTATTGGTAAAACAAGATACCAGTGAAGAAACCCATTTCGTGCTAGAGAAATTTGCGAACAGCTTCTAAAATTGATTATAAAATTGAGAGACAAGGAAACTTAGTGAGATTTGTTTTTATTGATTTTTACTCACGATTCACCGTACCAAAGGTCTATGATAATGAGGTAGTCTTACGAAAATCGAAAAGCTAGAAAAAGGACGAGGTTTGTAGTTGTTGTGTCTCAAGAAAAGATAGGGGTGAGTTTGTTAGGTTGCTTAGAGAAATCTGGCGTGGATATGCTGAAAAGTAATGGATCTAAGATGCATCCTTGAGGAACACAGGAAATAGTGAATGAAACAAATAAGTGGGATTTTATGTCTACAAAATAAGTAGTAAGAAGAAAGAAAGTATGTGACTCCAAAGACTCCAGGACAGTACTGCTTACGCATAAATGTTGTGAAACCATCCTATAACCTATAACGTTAGGGACGAAGGTGGTGTTCCTCGTTGTTGCTATTTACAACTTTCTTGATATTTTTTTGGTTTTGAAAGTGTTAAAAAATATAAAATCAAGGAGCAAGACGGAGAATAGAACCTCTAGACTTCTTCTTATTTACTAATTATCGGATAGATATGGTAACATACGGCACGCCTTTGTTGCAACATTTACAGGGTGTTTTGACCCACCTTTGCGTACGGATGCTGGAGAGGATGGGGTGCAGGCATCAGCTGGTGTTTCCCGCTGAACCAGCCCGCAGTCGTCCCGACGACGAGCAACGCCGCCAGGAGGAACGTGGCGATGATCGCCCCGACGACGATCTTGCTCCTCGATGACATCACGATCGCCATCTTCCATCACAGAATCACAGAAACACCGTTTTGTGAGATCACTCAACACCCACGGGACACACTTCGCACATAATTAAAACAGCAGAGGGCTAAATGAATGGAAACAAATTCGAACGCAATTGTACATAAAAAAATAAAATAAAACTAAATATTCACCATTTGATTACTTTAAAATATAATAATATTTAGGGATATATTATACATTTCACAATTTCCAAAAACTGAATTTTCCAAAGTGGATTTATTCTTATATATTGCTACATTATCATTCATTAGTTTAGCCAAATTTCTACCATAAAAAAGTATTATTTTAAGTNTTGTTTTATGATAAATATTACATAATATAGAATAATTTGCTTGCAAAGGCGACACTGGTTCATCAAGGTCAATCAACACACATATATACATAAATAAATTTTTTTTACTAGGTACTTGCTTAGGCTATGTAGATAACTAGATAAGAAAATAAACCGGATAGTATTAAATAAGATTAGATGTTTATAGATTTAGATTCGAATTTTTCATAGTTTGGCAAATTTCAATCATGTACTATCCAAATATGATCAGGATATTTAATAGTAATATTAAAATGTCTTTGTCCTGTAGGTAAGGTTAAAGTTAAACCGAGTTTTTATCCTAAAGGTTTATTTAATTACGTCAACGAAATTTAGATAAAATAATAACGATTTAAATTTTCAACAATTTTGCTAATTGTATCAAATTTGGAAGATCAGTATTCGAAATATTAGAGTTTAAACGTTTAAACCTGTTTTTCCAGTATAATTTTGTTTATTATAAATCCTCTCCTCATTCCGGTTTTGCATATTTTTCTACAAATGAGCCCCAGTGTTGTTCCATTGTTTTAAATGTATTTTAAATTTAAAAAATAAAAATATAGGTTTTATTAACCTACGAGGGGTTCGAGTCAGTCTAAACCGCTGATAACTGCCATCTTGGCGTTAACAATTTGTGGAATTAACAAAGTGTTTGTTGAAAGTCTTTGTCCAACAAGTTTATAACTGATCAAAGGTGAAGTGAAGTTTGACCAAAGGCAAAGAGAAAGGTTAATTTTATCAGAAACCGCTGAGACTAGTAAAGTCAAGACGGCGCTCCAAAGGGTATCCTGAAGAGGATATCGGTCATAAAGATAACACCTTGCTGAGATAAAGCGTTTTTTACTTCTTTTACAGTAGCTCCTGGAACAAACAAGAATTTTTCCTTCTATAAGCGATTCATGGGTGTTCCCGGTGGGAATTCGAACTGTCATCCCTTGGGATGTTTCAAATTGACGTCGGCAAAAGGTCCTTGCCCTCTTCTACTTTGTCTTTCCCTTTTCCTTTTTCTACTATCGTAACAATCAAACTTTTTCATATTCACAGACCAACTTAATTTGTTTGTTTCAAACTGACGTGAACAAATTTTATATCTGATTTTTTTCTTTGCAGTTTTTTTTAGTGTAGGTAGATGGAATCGATACGAGAAGGCGAAGTTTGAGGAGTCTGCTTTATCAGTGAAAAAATACGCGGAAGGAATTTCACTGCGAATAATGAAATGAGACGGCATCCGTCTGGCAAGCACTCCCGATTTTCAATTCTCGCGGTTCGCTTCTTTTCTGGCACGTAGTGCTCGCTTTTGCCCCCTCCCACAAACGGAAATTGTATTCTACTGTCTTTTGCCTTTGGCGGTAAGCTATTTCAGATTTTTATTGACGATCGTATATCGTAGAGAGCGAAAGAAGGACAGAGCCAATTTCTGAAGTTGATAATTTTGAAGTGAAACTTTGACACCGGATGTGGACAGCTTTTCTCTTTTCTTTTTAGGATCCTCTTTCCAATTCGACATGTGCAAAAAAGCCCAGATAAAAACATAGAACATTAAAATACCTTAATAAAAAATGAGAAATATAACAACAAAGAGGGAGAGGGAGAGGGAGAGAGAGAGAGAGAGAGAGAGAGAGAGGGAGAGGGAGAGAGAGAGAACTACAGCTGGAAGGGGCTGAAAAAATACTCGAGAAGATTATAAAAAAATATATTCTCGAAATATTTGTCGCCATATTGGGCGCGTGAGAAACCACCTGAAACGTTTTCATGATAAAAATAGCTTTATAAAAAAAAATAGGAAGAGAGAAATAACCGGCAGAAAACGTCAAGTAGGGTTTCTTTTAAAGATCCTTGCAAAGTCCTTGCAAGTGCAATTTTTGAACACAGTTTAAAACCTACTGCAGGCAAACGTGTAGGAGATATGTTTGATAGAGAAGGGTATTATATATTTGATATAATGTATTGTATATATTTGATATTATTTTGTTAATAGAGCAAAGGTATTCCTTAAAAAAATTATCTACACTTCCACTTATATAGTTAAAATTGCATCTCTGTCGAACCAATTTTCGTATATATTAAGCCTGCATTTTAAATTTTGTTCGAGGGTATTGCCACTGAAAAGATAAGCAAAGTCGGATTTGGTAGGTCCAGTGAACACCGCACTATTATTAAATTTCCCACTGATGTAGGCGTAAAACCAGCGGAAACACTGTATAGGGTTTGAGTGTTTGTCTGCCATAAGAAGTTTAATGAAGGACGTGAAAAGTAACAAAGCAGAATAACATGAATTGTTTTAAAAGCATGGTTGTAACTTTTTTCAGAAATCTCGAATTTTCATTGGGTCTTCTGTCTCGTCTCAAGTTTGCTGTTTAATTGTAAGCCCTTTCTTGAGAAACGGAAACAAATATATTTTAATTACTTTATAAGTTTAAGGATTGAATTGCATTGTTATTTTATAATTATTGGATGAAAAACAGTCGAGTGAGGTGCGGTTTATTTAATTAAACCCACAGTAAATAACCCTTTCCATGGAGGTAAAGAATTTAATCAGGGCAGGAATTTCCCCTGTGTTGGTGAGAAGTGGTTTTCGTTAGCAGTCGTAAAATGACTTAGAGCAGGGGCCGACAATGGTTCGTCCCGGCCAGGATCACGGGGGGGGGGCCCACTTACGATAATCCGTGCCGAAAAGGCTCAAAAAGAGACGAGAATCCGTGGAACCGGATGGAATTCCACTCCTCCGACGATACGGCATTTTCCCCATCCCGGAGCGGACGCCTCTAATTGAGACATCAGAACGGCACGAAATCCCGGATAAAAGCTCTTCGAGAAATTCCAACCTTCTCGGGTAAATGAGGGACTTTTAATAAACAACGATGGGGGGAGGAAGAACGAAACTTTTGCCTAACCTTCTCCAAGGCGCTTTACGACTTTTTTAAAACGACTAATTGCTAACGATAGTTATGAAGATGTTACTTTAACTTTCATATGGGAGAAGATGCCACGGCCTGACCGGTACTGATAACCTGCTAAACCCGCTGCTATCTCTTTTATAGTCTCATTTCCGCTTAACTATGCTGCTAAAACGTGACAACAGTCATTCTAAACTAACCCTAAGAACTTTCCACGATTAAATTAAATAGAGAATATCCGCCTAAACACAAATGATACACAACAAAAATAAGCAAATTAAGAAGATCAAACTGAAGAAAACATTCAAAAAACAGGACCTAGATCACGTAACAAAGAAAACCTAGAACAAATAAACCATACTGTCATGGATTTAAGTTTAGGGATAGAACCAAACTAAAAAAGAAAGAAATAAAATAGTGAAAAACGGAAAAGTGGAGAGATATACGAGTGTGTGCGTGTGAGAAGCAGAAAGAGAGAGAGAGAGAGAGAGAGAGAGAGGGAGAGAGAGAGAAAAAGTGAGAGAATGAGAGGGAGAGAGAGTGAGTGAGAAAGGGAGAGTAAAGAAAAGAGAAACAAAAAAGGAGAGAAAGAGCAGAGAACAAAAATATCTGAGAAAGGTATAGAGAAAGAGAGTGAGAAAAAAAAGAAAGAAAAACAAAAGAAAAAAAAATAAATAGAAGGAAAGACAAAGAGAGGGAAAGAAAGAGAGAGTAAAGAAAAGAGACGGAAACAGAAAAAAAGAGAAAGGATGGACAGGATAACAGAAAAAAAATATTGACGAGTGCAGGAAAGAAATGAGAAAGATAGAGACAGAGAAAGAAAGAGATGATATAAAAACAAGTCCACCAACAAAGAAAACTATATAAACCATGTTGTCACTGATAAAATTTTCAGGTTTAAACCCATTCCTACATTTAAAATTTGTTACAATGAATGACATGAAACTTAATGTTACAAACTATAACAGCTTAAGAAAAAAATACAACGTAGTGCAGTTAAGTTAAAAGTTATTAGCATAAAGACAATTTGAAAAAATATGTAAACAATAAGGCCAATACTCGGGAGGCTTTCAGTACTCGGGAAATAGCTGGAAAAATACTAGAGATTATAAAAAATACATTCTCTAAATTTTTTTCGGGATATAGCGCGTGAGAAGTTTTTAAACCTGAAACGTTTTCAACATCGTAATGAGCTTTATGAAAAAAGTAGGAAGGGGGAAATAATCGGCAGAAAAGAAGGGTTTCCCTCAGGGAACCGTGCTTAATCTTCTATTTTTGAACATAGTTTTAACCCTACTACTAGACAAACTAGGGGGAATAAGGTTGGAATAACTGATGAGTCAAAGGATAGGGCAAGGGCCAGTATGAGTTTTAGAGAAAATTAAGGCCTAAAACATGACTCCCATGTTAATTTGATGAAAAGTGATTGCTCCAGTGATGATCACTACAATGATGACTACAAAATGATGATTACAATATAATAAACTGAGCCCCTGATTTCTTTTGCCAACGGTTTTCTGGTCCGAGGAAAGGAAAGAAAATAATCGAAGAAGGTTCCCCCCCCCTCTTGTACAAACAAAACCAGGCACCGAACAATCAAACACTCGTCTTTGGCCAGGACTTCACCTCCGTCAGACCAGACTCAATTATCAACTTATCGGCGGACAAATTCCGCGAATTTCATCTCTTTTCAACCCTAAAAATTCTTAGTAAATACATATATAATTTAACAATTTCCGTTCTTTATAGTTTATAATTTTGTTTTTTGAACGGCACAATCACTTTGTAATCATCATCAATTAGATAATAACTCCCATAAAAAAAATCTTCTCAACTTTAAGTTTCAAAAACAACAATAAAGGGACGGGAACGACAGGGCATTATAGGATTAAGAATTAAAGATTAAATCCTTCTGACCGTCCTTTCCCTGCCAACATTATGCTGAAGGTTTTCAACTTTTATGCGTTTTGGCCACCGGTTTAATTAACGTTTTATTACCACGGTGGGTGCGTTAATTACAGATTTTTGTTTTGTTGTCTGCCCGCAGCTTTCCCAAGTTGGGAACTTTGCAACACGTTAAAATTTGGTCAAAATATCCAAAAAACCTTAAGGAAACTAAGGAAATATCAAAAGTCTAAAAAACATTTGAAAAGTGTCTTTTTTTTCGATTTATCCAAATAGAAGTCTCGGTTGAGTCGAGAGTTGCGAGTTAGCGACTTTGGCCTGTCACTCCTTCAACTTGAATTCGTGTATCATTCTTATTAA
This sequence comes from Cimex lectularius, assembly GCF_000648675.2. Taxonomy (NCBI): domain Eukaryota; kingdom Metazoa; phylum Arthropoda; class Insecta; order Hemiptera; family Cimicidae; genus Cimex; species Cimex lectularius. The sequence continues at coordinate 205,558 of NW_019392653.1, forward strand.
AATTTGGTCAAAATATCCACAAAACGTGTGTGGTGATTAGTGACCGTTAATCGATAATTATTCAGAAATCGTGAGATGCGGTCTGGTGTGATGTAGGATTCAGAAAAACATTTTCTTTATCGTGCCAACGTTTCGATCTTTATTGAGATCATCTTCAGTGCTCAAAGTGTCTTCTGTGTAATTGTGCCATTCTTGCGTGTCGTGTTGAGAGTGATGATCTCAATAAAGATCGAAACGTTGGCACGATAAAGAAAATGTTTTTATGAATCCTACATCTCACCAGACCACATCTCACGATTTATGAATAATCCACAAAACCTTTATGAAACTAAGGAAAAGTCAAAAGTTATCAAAAGTTATTTATCAAAAGTCCAAAAAACATTTGAAAAGTATCTTGTTTTTCGATTTATCCATATTGAAGCCTCGGTTGAGTCGAGAGTTGCGAGTTAGCGACTTTCGCCTGTCACTACTTCAACTTGATTTCGAGTAACAATCTTGTTAAAATTTGGTTAAATTATCCCTTGAGGAGGAGGTCTGTCTTGAACAATCCAAAGTTCATGACAATAAAGAATCGAATTTTTAAAGCAAATAAAAACGAGCCTGTCGTCGTCAAGGAAAGAAAACTAGACTACCTAAAATGATAAAAGACATTTCTTTTCTTGATATCGTCGTTCCGGAAGATTTTTTTTTCATTGAATCCTCTCTCCCAACAAAGCTTATATTAAGGGATTATCACTAATCCCTACTAAATTGCCATTTTTGTGTATCTTTTAAGTCTTAAACTGACTTAAGGTTCATTTTGCCATCCGAAGTTTAAAAACAGTTTCATGCCAGATTGCCATTTTTTGTATTTACAGTGAAAAACTTTCGAAAATTAATGTTAGTAATTCTTATTTTAAATTGCTCATTTGGCCGTTCCGTCAGTAGAAATCTGAGGAATAGGCCCGTTTAATAGTTGTTGAAGCAAGTTGATCCCCTTCGCTAATTAAGTTTACAATTCTTGACGACTGAACTGTCGTTTACAATTACAACTGATTATAAGTGAGAGCTGATAAGCTGTTTCTGATCAATAGTAATACTTATTAAACAAAACCATTAATAAGAAATCGAATTTGATCAGATTTGTCCCAAAAAGACCCATTTTAAATTTTTTTTATTTGCTTAATTTTTTTTAAAAGTAAGAAGTGATGAATTAGACCTGATAATTTAAAAAAAAGGTTTCGAACCAAACCAGATCTGTTGATGAATTAAATGAATTTCAATGGGTTTTTAGTAAGGATTGAGCAATTAGACCGCGCTTATTAATATTTGACGATGACAGGTTTTTTCATGGCCAATATTTGGAATAGGAAAGCAAAAAAATCCTCAATATTAATTGACCAATTACAACTGATTTTTGATTGATAATCCTTGAATTGCAACTAATAACCCGATTAAAAACTAATGTTTAGTAAGAATTGACCAATCACGCCTAATTTGTAATAAGAATTGACAAATTAAAAATGATTTGTCAGAAGAATTGGCTAATTACAAAACTATGTTTACTAACTGAAACTAATCTATAGTTAGAATTGACAAATTATAAATAATTGTTAGTAAGAATGGACCAATAAAAAACTAGTGTTTACTAAAGATTTACCCCTCACAACTAATTTATACTTAGATTTACTTACATCTTGATTTTAGTAAGAACTGACCCATACAAATTATCATTTCAATTTTAATTTATTGTATTTGGTCAGTTTGAATGTTTATCTTTTGTAGAAGATTATTCGGAAATCGTGAGATGGGGGTCTGGTCTGAAGTAGGTTTCAAGAAAACATTTTCTTTATCATGCCAACGTTTCGATCTTTATGGAGATGATCTTCAGGGCCTGGGATTTACAAACATTATTCAAATTTAACAAATACATGTAGGATGTGGGAAAAAGTGAATTTATACAATGCAAAAAATATTTTTTATATTCAATCAAAGTATTTCTACTCACTCAAAATGTATTTGTAAAATACTTTGATTGAATATAAAAAATATTTTTTGCATTGTATAAATTCACTTTTTTCTACATCCTACATGTATTTTTTAAATTTAAACAATGTTTGTAATTCCCAGGTCCTGAAGATGATCTCAATAAAGATCGAAACGTTGGCACGATAAAGAAAATATTTTTGTGAAACCTACATCACACCAGACCCGCATCTCACGATTTCCGAATAATCTTCTACAAAAGATAAACATTCAACAATAATCATCGACGAACCGTCATTAATCACCACACACTTTTGTAGATGATTAAAAACTTCCGTTAATTATGGCCTGTTTAATCAAATACTTTTTTCGCTGATTTCAGGCTTGTTATTAAGTTCTAAAATATACATAAAGTGCAATTCGTGTGATATGGAAGTTTGAAGCGTACCCTCTTGAAAGATACCCGAAAAAATCTGTTGATACAATCTTAAAGGTAAAAGAGATGTTTTTTAACAAGAAATTAGGGCCTACTTTATTTTTTTTCCATTTAATATTCATTTATTGTTATAGTCAAAGGAGCCAGTTTAATATTGTTTTATATCTACGTCGCTGATTGCTTAAACTAAAACAAGCCATGGCTGAATGTCACAGATAAGAGATGTTAGTTGTAATTGACCAATTAAAGTTGATTTTGTACAAACATCTACTTATTATAATTAATTTTTGATAAGAATAGCCAAACGTCAAATCATTTTTAATTGCAATTGATGTATCGCAAATGATTGTGCATAAAAATCTACTAATTGTAATTAATTTTTAACTAAGAATTGACCAATTAAAACTCGTTATGAAAAAGACCATTACAGAACGTTTTGTGAAAAAATCACCATTACAACCTAATTTAATTAGTCAATATTGGCCAATTAACTGTTTTAGTAAGAATCGATTTATTACAACATGATTTATAAACTTTAATAAAAATTGACCAACCCCAACTAAATTTTTAGGAAGAATTGAAAAAATCACAACTAAGTTTTAGTGAGAATTGATCACTCATAACGAGGATTTAGTAAATATTGACNAACTCGTTATGAAAAAGACCATTACAGAACGTTTTGTGAAAAAATCACCATTACAACCTAATTTAATTAGTCAATATTGGCCAATTAACTGTTTTAGTAAGAATCGATTTATTACAACATGATTTATAAACTTTAATAAAAATTGACCAACCCCAACTAAATTTTTAGGAAGAATTGAAAAAATCACAACTAAGTTTTAGTAAGAATTGATCACTCATAACGAGGATTTAGTAAATATTGACCCATTACATACTGATTTTTTCGTCGAGTCTCGAAATCGACCAACTAGAACTGATTTATAGCAAAAATTGACCAATGCCAACTACGATTTAGGAAACATTTATTAATTACAATCTGACGTTCTGTCAGAATCGACCAATTAAAAATAAATTTTTGGTAAAATTTTAGTAAAAATTGAACAACGGCAACTATTGTTTTAGGAAGAAGGCCAACTACAACTGTTTGTATAGTAAGATTGATTACTCATTATTATTAATATCAAAAACTATCAAACAAAACCATTTTTTTTAATAGTTCACCAACTACTTCTGATATTAATTATGAATTCTTAAATAAACCCAGTTTTTTGCAAGATTTCTATTAACAATTGTATTTGTATATAAAGTGTAGAATCGATTAAATATTTTTTAAGAAAAGAAATTCTATTATTAAGTTATCATTGAGCATGATTGAGCACACTATAAATAGAATAGAATATGCTTCAAGAGCGACTGATTTCATCTCAATTTAAATATTCAGCGCTTGAGTGCTTAATTTCACATCACTATTATTCCACTAAGGAAAATTTCAAATCGATAAAGATCTTTTATAACATAAGCCCAGCAAAAAAACCTAAGCACGTCCAGCCGTTCGATGACCTTAAACCTCATAAAATAAACTGTAATTATAAAAAAGCAGCCCTTAAAAAATCTAAAAAATGTACAGTATTAATTACGATACATGTCATGTGAATTGTTAATTGGATTGAATTTATTTGGCCCGAGGAAAATATCAAGCGACGATTAATTGGAATATTGCAGTCATTAGAGGGAGTTTTCTCGTGACCTATCAGCAAAGCACGGAATGTATTTAAATATAGGAATTTACTGTTTAACCTGTTTATGTATCGTAAAAATGAAATATTTTTCTTTATTCATTTACGTGCGAATACGCTTTAGCGTTCCATTGGAAGCTTTTATACATTACAACGAAAATATTTTCCTCGAAGAATACCAGTTTCTTATATTTTTTAAATAAATTTATATTTTGTACCGTGACCTTTTTTACGCATAAAAGTAAATATTAACTTGTAAAAAGAACGAAATTTTCAAAAGATTTTTGAAGAACAATGAAAATTTCATGATAGAATTTTAATAAATAATAACGCTGATGATGTTGAATTATAAAATATAAAGGATAATATAATATTTATTTTCCATTAGTACTTGTAAAATTAAGTCATCAAAGAACTCATTCACAATGTATTATGTATGTACTTTTTAGTATAAAAATCATCATACATTTATTATCAATTACATTTTTCACCTATGTGAAAACAAGGCAATTGTAAATTTTTTGTAACCTTTATCATTATTTATAAACGTCAATCATGACAGAGAGAACGAGAGAGAGAGAGAGAGAGAGAGAGAGAGAGAGAGAGAGAGAGAGAGTGAGAGAGAGAGAGAGAGAGAGAGAGAGAGAGCANAGAGAGAGAGAGAGAGAGAGAGAGAGAGAGAGAGAGAGAGAGAGAGAGAGAGAGGATCGTTGGGGCCGCCTGATCTCGCTGTATATCTATTTTGTTTGTGTATCGTAAAAATGAAATAATTTTCTTTATTCATTTACTTGCGAATACGCCTATGTTTGACAGAAACATTTGTGCCATTATTTTTCGTCTTCGATACAATTCTCGTTATATTTCGCGTTGTATTGTCTACCAATTACGACATAATTGTAGTAAGAATTGATCAATTACAACTGATTTGTATTAAGAATTGACCATTTCAACTATAGTGTCTGAAATAACCAATTTCGAAAACATTGATAAGCATTGACCAATTACAATTCTTGTTTAAAAAGAATTGATTCATAAAAAATTATGTTCAGTAATAATTGACCAATTACAGATTAAAGCTTAGTAAGAACTAGTAGTACTACAACTTAACGAAGAAACGACAATTTACAACTACTTTTTTGTAAGAATTGATCAAGCATAACAAATTTAGTATTAATGTTTACTCAACAATTCGAAATCATTTTTTAGGTGAATAGGCTAATTTCAAAATTTATTTATTAAGAATTGATCAACTACATATCATATTTAGTGAAAGTAAGAGTTTACCAAATGTATACTAACTTTTAGTAATAATTTAGTAATAATCGTGCTTGGTAAGAATTGGCAAATTACAACTACGTTTTTGTAAGAATTAAACAATTAAATTTAATAAAAACTCATTTTCAATAAAAAGTGACAAATTGAAAATTATTTTTAGTAAGAATTTACCAATTAGGATAGATTTTTAGAAGGAATTAACTCTAGAGGAAAAAAACTCTATTGATAAATTACAAACAATATTTAGTAAAAATTGACCAATCCCGACAAATTAGAACTAATTTTTAGGAAAAATTGGCCAATTACAAAACAATGTTTTCTATAAATTAACTAACTAAAACTAATTTATAGTTAGAATCGGCAAAATAAATCTAATTGTTAGCAAAAATGGACCAATAAAAAACCAGCGCTTACTAAAAAATTACCACTCACAACTAAATTTACTTAGATTTACTTACATATTGGTTTTAGTAAGAATTGACCCATTCAAATTATTATTTATTTTAATTGTTATTTATTGCATTTAGTCAGTTTGAATGTTTTTCTTTTGTAGAAGATTAAAAACTTGCCTTAATTATGGCCTGTTTAATCAAGTACTTTTTTCCGATTTCTGGCTTGTTATTAAGTTTTAAAAAATATATAAAGTGCAATTCGTGTGAAATGGAAGTTTAAAGAGTACCCTCTTAAAAGATACCCGAAAAAATTTGATGATACAATCTTAAACGGTAAAAGAGATGTTTTTAAACAAGAAATTAGGGCCTACTTTATGTCGTTCATTTAATATTCATTTATTATTATAGTCAAAGGAGCCGGTTTAACATTTTTTTCATATTTACGTCGCTGATTGCTTAAATCAACCTCTGTTGAACGTCACAGATAAGAGATGTTTGGCTTGGTGAAAAAAACGAAAAACCAACCCCTTATCAAAAAGTCTCCGGCTCAATTTCGAGGGTATCCTTCCGGGGGAGGTTTATGGGCCTGAAACGTCGTCATTGTATAAACATGTAGCCGGGGGTTGCTGGGGCTTTTATGTTCATTAGGCGTCCGGGCAGCGGCCTGCGACTAGAAATGTCATCACGCACATGTCGCCCCTCTTGTTCATTGATCCGATTCGGATGAGCCTCCTTCGTCCGTCTCCTCGTCGTGAGAGGCGAACCTGGTTATATTAAATTTCCAACTCCTTTCTAAAAATCAACACACGATGGATATTCGACAACCGAATACGACATGCAATATAGGCAAATAAAAGGAAATAGACAAAAATTAAATCAGGTACGATGAGAATTAAAACTGATCCTTCTGAAAGATCGGTAATAAAGAAAACATATATTTATATATAAATATTTCACCTCTCTATTGGCATATTGAAATTACAAATATAAAGTGAAGATTTTCCACTGTAGCCAATACTCGACCGTTTTATTTTACTTTTCAACAGTATCGTGTTTTATCTCACAATTTATCTGTTAATAAATAAACTGATCCTTCAATTATTTAAAGGATAATTAGCATGTATAAATAAAAAAATAAAAACACGGCGCTGAATGAGACACAATTCAAGACCGCCAGGCTGTGCGGGTTTAGCCGGCCCTTAGCGCCGTTGTTTTGCTAATTTTATTGCTCGCAACGGGACTCTCCGGTCGAGATAACTTCACGACCTCCTTATTCCGTTTATTAATTAATTGTCTTATAGATAGATAGATACTTTTATTGACAAAAAAAGAAAAAGTCTAATACAAAAAAAATTATAATCATATACAAGCATGGATTAAATTTAATCAGAAAGTTATACGATGTGGATGAATCGATCAATTTAGAGGTGTTGGGATGTTTCACACCACTTCTTTGAGACAGGTTTTGTAATGTTGCAACCGGTTATACTTTATTATTATTATTATTGAAGCATCATTAGGTCATTACAATTATCATTTAACATAATTATTTGTTCATGTTTATTGTGTAAATATATCATTTAACATAATTATTTGTTCATGTTTATTGTGTAAATACATAAGTGAAATTTAATTATTATTTTACTTTAATCTTTAAAACGTTTAACGATTTTATTTAAAACTTATTTTAAACACTTGTGACATTTGAACAATGACAATTTTAATCGTTGTTATATTACATATTTGCAGTTATCTTGCGTATCATTGTTTATTTTTCTTATTAAGTACTCCATGAAAGGATTTAAGGTGGAATTGAGGCATAATGTTTCATTTAGCAGTTTTTGTCTAAGAGTTTGGGCATGTCAAATTCTTCTAGCCAATCGAAAGTTTTACCTTTTGAGCAAGATTGCAGGAGCTTATTGTTTCTATTGATTTCAAAATTATGCCCGCTTTCGATTGCGTGAGGTTTAAAGTGTGAATCTTTGGAGCAATTGGGTAGTTGTTTTTTTTAAATCTTTTCCCACATTTTGAAACCATCTTTAGTATTGGAAAGAACATTCCTAACTGAATTAATTGAAAGATATTAATTGGTCAAGCGGACCGCGAAAACTAGTGAATTCCTAACTGAGTTACAATTTTTATAGGCTAATTTTATTTCTTCGCTTTTAATTATGCTTCCTCAATTTTCAGTTAATTTCCCCAAATATGGTAGACAAACGTAATTATCGTTATTTTTCTTCCACATTTTAAATTTGTAAAATCTATAATGGTTGTTTTTTGTTTCTTGATTTGATTAATTCATCAATTAAAGTGTGTTTGTAACCGTTATTGACTGTTAGGGTTTTAATTATGTATACTTCTTTGTTTGTAGTTTCTGGGTTCAATGGTGTCCTTAATAGTCTGTCAATTAGCCAAATGAAACGTACTATTTTGTGTGGAAATGTATGGTTTGTTTCAGAGTGAATCATTATATTGATGATAGTGTTTTTTTAAAATATTATAGGTAATATTACCTTTGTTTCTAGTCAATGTTAAATCTAAAAATTTAAATTGTGGCTTTTCTCAATTTCTAGGGTTAAAGAGATGTTTTTATGAAGAGAGTATATGTAAGTTAAAAACAACTTTTGTTCCTCCTCACTTCCCGACCAATTGCAAAAAGCATCGTAGACATAAGTAAACCATTTTATTACTTTTATTGCTTATGCGTGTATTATTTGAAAATGGAGGGTTATTTTTAATATGATTCATGGTGCAGATCCCATTGGTAATCCATTCATAGATTATACGTCAAATTTAAAATAATTCGATTCATTTCAAAGTGCCAAAAGTGACATTATTTCATTTATAACAAGAGGATTGATGTCACATTTATACATGAGTTCTTCTGTTAGTTTCAAGCACTCCTGGTCTGGTACGTTAATACATATTTTATTGTTAAAAAACTAAAAAAACTTAAAAATTGTTAACGTGGAATTCGTGTTTTGGTAACGTAATATTTAAAGTTTATTTGTTAAATCAGATGAATTGATTAGAATATATTTAGTTCTAAAATTTGCTAAGTAATTTATTTAGTACTGTAGACACCAAGGTTACCAAAATAGGATTGGATAACGACTCTGGATAACTCGAACCTCAGGGGGAAATTTATAAATTCGAGTTATCGAGTTTTTTGACTAATCGAAGTTCGAGGAATTGAGCCGACTAATTCACTCGAAAAGTCATACTTAACTCTATTTTTAATATGTGAATAAGGTGTTTGGTGGTATGCCGAATTCTTTGGCGATATCGCCCTTTTTCTTAACGCCTTCTTCTATCGGCTTAATAATCTTTTTCTCCTCCACGCTTAACGTCTTACATTTTTTGTATACAAATGAACAAACACGTAAACAAGAACGAACCTGAAAGAAAAGACAAAGAATCTGCCCGATAAGCATGAACTGTACTATGCACAGTCTAGTGTAGAACTGTTAAAAGAGCGACAGAGAAGAGGAGCTCATCTGGTAAAAAAATGCCGCTCGTCGCCTGGGCTTACGATAAAAATTCGCCTAATTGAGGTTTTCATTTCGAAATATTCGACTTACAGAGGTAAAAATGTGGGCAAACACTATAGAAAAATGAGGTGGATCTGAAAAAATTCGAGTTATCAAGGAATTCGCGTTATTGAGGTTCGCGTTATCGAGAGACGACTGTATTAGTCTAATTGGGATGTAGTTTAGGTGAACTATATAACAACGGTGGTGTACAGTTCATTGGTATTAAATTCTTACATTCAAATCTATTTTTAAATTACAATTAATTGTTGTTAAATACATTCATCACTTTGAAAAATACTACCATTATTTTATATATATATATATATATACATATTTACGAGGGTTCGCAACAGCAGAGGTTGTATCAACCCTCGGGGTGCCGGTGTTTTTGAAAAAAAAGCCTATTTGTAAGTATGACGGGTTTGAATGCAGGGCCGCTGGATTCGAACCAGGGACCTTTACCTTACAGTTATAAGGGCCGTGTCAACGCGGCCACCGACGCCCCCATTATTATATAGATTACTAGTTATTAGATGTGTAGACGATATTTTTTGCATTTGGATAGGAAGCAAGGGGGCTTATGTTGTTTTCAATTTACATAAACTCTTCATAAAAGCATCTCTTTTACCCTAGAAATTGTCTGAATGAAACATTATACCTCAGTTCTGCTTTAAATCCTTCATGGTGTACTTAATAACAAAAATGAACAATATGATAACTGAGAAGATATAACGTAATAATGATTAAAACCTTCATTCCAGCGTCTACTCACATTGTTATTGTATAATGTCACAAGTGTTTAAAACATCTTTTAAATAAAACCATTAAACATTTTAGAGATTAAAGTAAAATAATTAATAATTAAATTTGACTTACGTATTTACACTGATGATGCTTAAATAATAATAAAGCAAAATCAGTTGCAACATCCAAAAAACGATCTCTTAGAAGTGGTGTAAAACATCCTGACAACCACAAATAGCATAGCTTAAAACGGTCTGCCGGAGGTTGTGTAAATATGAAAATTTACAAAATATTAAAAAAAAATTAAAAAGCTAGTCGGTACATAAAAAACAAAACACAATAGACATCGGAGAAGCAAGACAATGTTTTCGATGGTTTTTTCGAAAACAGTGTAAACTTTAAAACTGAAACATACATCGCACCAGACCGCATCTCACGATTTCTAAATTTTTTTAAAATTTAATTAAATTTATTTATTAAACCTGGTTTTATTAGACCAACCATTAATTTTACAATAATATTATAGAATAAATAAATGTTTTTGCGCTAATGGTGAAAACCAAGGCCAAAAAAAAAAAAAATGTTTACATTATTATAAACCCATTGGTACAATAAGATTTACATTTCACTTTTCACTATTAATTTTTAACTACACAAGTTCATATGGCTTTGTTCTTTTTAATCTTCTGACCATGTTTCGGTTATGTAAGAGTTTGGTCGCTTCCACATTCTCGTGCTGGCTGAGGCGAGCCTGGTGTTTGGCGGCAAATCTTTGTAAAAATAAAAACACGGCGCTAATTGAGACACAATTCAAGACCACCAGACTGTGCGGGTTTAGCCGGCACTTGGCGCCGTTCTTTTAAATAGTATTATTTCTTACAACGGGACTCTCCGGTTGAATATATATATATATTCAGAAGAAATCAGGTTTAGTTGGAACAGACCAATCACAACTATTTTTTAGTAAAAATTGAAAAACTAATTTTTCATAAAAATTCACCAGCCACAAATTATATTTAGTAAGTATTGACGAATCTCAAACCTTTCACCTCAAAAAAGCCGACTCCTCATAGAAAAATGGATTTCTAGCCCTACCTCCTTCCCCACTCTTTCAAAATCCAACGTATATAACCCAAAAACATTAATATCTTACTGGCACTCTCAACTCGACACACAGTAATGACACATCTACACAGAAAAAACACTTTGAGAGAGTACAAATACTTCGATCGAGTCTAAAATTTCTATCATTGTATAAATTCATTTTTTCACATCTTACATGTATTTGTATAATTTAAACAACGCTTATAAATCTCAGTACGATGATCTCAATAAAGATCGAAACGTTCGCACGATAAAGAAAATGTTTCTCTAACACCAGACGCATCTCACGATCTCCAAATAATCATTAATTAACTATCACTAAAGACCATACGTTACATTTAGTAAGACTTTACTAACCACAACTTATATTTAATAAGAATTGACCAATTAAAACTATATATTTAGTGAGAATAATCTAATTACAATATATTTCTAGTAAGACTTGACAAATTACAAATCACAATTGCCTAATCACAATTTATATTTTGCAAGAATTGACCAATTTCAACGTTATATTCAATATTTATTAAGAATTGACCATTTACTATTAATTTGTAATAAGAATTGATTAAGCAAAAATGATTTTGATTAAGTATCTCCTTGCATTTGCCGGCATTGCTCTGCCAACCAGAGACAGTATTTTAACAAGAGACAAAAATTAAAATCGTCCCAAGCATGCATGATAGCTGCTCACTACGTACTATGTACATCGCAACAGGTAAAGAAGGCTACAGTGAAATGTAGGTTATACTTATGTAACCTATCTCTTCGCCCCAGTTCTGACTTATATAACCTTCGAGCCGAAGAAGAACAATAGGTAAGCTCGATCAGAGCCTGATGTTATCTGATTGGAGCGAAGTTACGCGTTGAGTGGCAGCGTACTGGGAAGGAGGAGGCCATCAGGTTTATGGATCCGATGTGTCCTTGCAACCTGGGATGTCGAGCTACTCTGCCCAGGCCACTATATACCTAACAGACATCCAATGTTCACACTATTTTGGCAAGAATGTTTGGTTCTTTGGTTCTTGCAAAGAATCTTTCTCCTTAAGCATTTCTTCAATTACATCTCCAGCTCGATCACTGACTCCTGCGCTGAGTTACAGGCAGCTCGGTGGATCACTGGGAAATATTAGAGGATAGTCCCCCCCCTGGAGCCTAGTGCAACTGGTATAGGAAAAGTAATGGTCAGTGGTTTGGCTCGGCATTTTTACCATGGTGTGTGCAGCTAATGTTTATTGGGTTATCTGGGTTGGTTTTTATTTATTTAGTTTCACACTTTAAAATCATATCCCTTCTTATTTTCGAGCAGTTTAATAACTTTGCCATTGATGGGCGGTATGTTTGACTCTTGACTATTTATAAAAGATTTAGGCCAAAACAAAATGTTTAAAATCCGGTTTGAATAATCAACAAATCAACCTATTCCCGCTTAAGACTGACAAATTAATTAATTAGCGGTCCCTTTAATTAATTAATTTACCAGTCCGTGCTACAATCGGCCGAATGGGTGTCGTTCCAAGCCAAAATTGCTCCTTCTTGTAAATGAGACCGCAGCCTTCTCTAGGATCAATTATCGCCCGTTCCGTCAACGCGAATGTGCGGCCTTACAAAAGGGACGATAATTAAAACGGATCCTGTTTCCGAGTCCTCACAATTGAATTATACCCGACTCTTTAACACCTACAGACTGTAGACGAGATAACACACTTGTTCGATTAGTAAGCACTTGTCTCCAAATTAAATAAGTATTTATTTACTTGGTAATTTTATATAAAAAACATTCCTTCTTGTTATTCTGAATTACTTTAAGTTTTTTCAGCGTAAAATTGTATTTTTGGTCATATTAATATAAGACTTTTTTCCCTTGTTGTGAAAGGATTCCCCCCTTGTTCCAGGACGATTCGAGGGGTTAAAGATTGTGTTTCGGTGTCTACTTTTCCGGCCAGAAAAAGGGCTGAAAGCATTTCCGAGTGGGTTTTAAAGAAATCACGGCTTTTCCGCCGCCAGATCAGATCGGAGGTGAAACGGACAGAATGTCATCGGCACGTCGGAATTAATTTCCGCCCGGAAGGTTTTTTGACGTTTTTTATATTTATTCATTCCACCTGTGTGCGACAGAGGAAAACTTAAAATTAAACCTACTTATAACAAGGAACGATCCAATTACGCGATAATCGATTTGACTTTTCAGTCCTAGGGATTTTCTTCGCTGATCTTCTGACCCCTAAACCCTGACTGTAAATAACTAAGTCCAATAGACAAAAAAGTCGAAATAACCCACGAAAATTGTTCACTGGTGTCATGTCTTTTCAAAGAATTGTCATCACCTTCAGGATACATCCACCAGGGACATATTGCCCCAGGAAACTTTAATGTTGACACGAATGTTCAATTATTTGTCTAACAAGTCCATGAGATTGATTAGCATTCAAGATGAAAGATCTAAGGTTTTCAATTCATCACTCTCGCCTAATTCTGTCTTCGAGGGTTTGCGTCCGTCTTCGACTTTGCAAGATTAAACTTTAAAACTGTTTATAATTTAAATAAATAAAAAAATATTAAAATGTATACAAAATAAAATCAGCCGAAACATACAATGTATTACACAAACAAAAAATTACAAATCGCCTTTATTTACACCCACCACGGTCATTTTACTAGATAAGAGAACACCCTGGAATCGTTTAAAGAAAAACGGAGTAGCATTTTTTACCCGGTTTTCATACCTTGTAAAGAAACATAAACAAACGGATGACGCTAAATATTCCTAAAGGAGAGGGAAATTGTTCATTTAATATTCATCAGAGGGGAATAAGAACAGACATTATGACTTGCCAAAGGAAAACTCTCAGACGAACAGGTAGAATTAATTATTCACCGGTGGTACTCTCATTATATTATATACGAAAACTTTTCAAAGCTCGACTTTTAAAACCCATTAGTATTAACAATTTGTAAATTTTCTTCTTGTTATTTAATGCTGAACATTTATTAGGAGCAGGTGATGGCCAAATGTTAATGAAAAAATGACCAATATAATATATTATTTTTCTGATAACTATTGTTTTTACATATACAGACCTATTTCACATGCAAATTAGATAAGATTAACAACATACATACAAATGAGCTAATTTTCCAAAACCTCGACTTTCCTGGGGTTGATATGATTTCTGCTGTTGCTAATTCTGTAAAAATAGTTAGGGATAGATAGCGGTAGTAAGGTTTAGAGTCAGAGAGTTAGGGTTAAAATTAGCGTTCGATTAGTTTTGGTACGGTTTGGGTAGTGTTAAGTTATAATATATTATTGTACAATTAATATTAGTTTATATTATATTATTTGTTGTACAATATATTATTTATAGTTTTAGTTTTTTAAATTTAATAACATCAATTTTGATCGATTAAAGAATGTGTATACAGCCATCGTTGTTGTTTATATTGTTTAATTTGGTAATCTGCCACGTTGAGAATGATTACGAAATTTATTTTGTTCTTTATAACAATTACGTTAGAAGCAGGAAGAGTTTTGGTAAGAGTTTAGAACGTGTTAATTTAAATTAGGTTCAGGCTAAGATAAGGGTTAGTAATAGATGATGTTAGATAGAGTTAGGGTTAGAGACAGGTTACGTTAGGTTGGGTTGGGCTTAGTATGCTTAGGGTTAGAGATAAGATAGGTTACATACGCATAACGCAGTATTTTTTATGAAGTGGAGAAAATATGTGAGTTTTCAATCCATTATCCTACCATGAACTACCATTTAAATAAATTATATATATTGTCGCTAAATTATGCCGTATTGATTAAATTGGTAATCAGCCACCTTGAAAAAAATTTGAAAATTTATTTCCATCTTTATAAAAATTGTTTTAGAAGCGCGATAGGTTAGGTTAAGTTAGGTGGGTTAGGGTTACGTCCGAATTAACGAATAATCTGCAACTTGGTTGGTCTGGATGGAAAAAAGTTCAGTTGCTACTGACAAACTTTCGACCCATTTTAGGGTCATCACCAGGGCAAAACAATCTTAAATATGACCAAGAATTGTCAATAGCAATGTTGGGGCTGAGTCGGTCTTCAAAGAAATTTGAAACCGTCTATGAAGAACTTAATTTTCTCGATTTGTAGACATATTTAAGATGGTTTTATCCTGACAATGACATTATAATAGATCGAAAGCATGGCAGAAACAATTGAAATTTTTTTTCATCTAGACCATTCCCATCCAGTTTAAAAAAGAGTAAAAAAATAGTCAATACATCTAACACTTTTAACAGAAATGTTAGAATTAAGTGTCAATTATCCAAATAGTGCTTCTTTAAAAAATATATATAAAAATAGCAGTTGAAGAAGCTCACTAATTATTTGTCTGAATCCATCTTCCAAGAAAAAAAATCTTTTCATTTTAACGCAGCTAGGATGAAAATTATTGTCATAGTTCGCCCACGAAACAAGATTGTACTTTATTTTTTTATTAAATTCACTATTTTTTGTGGTCTGCTTGACCAATTAATATCATTCAATTAATTAAGGTTTTATGTTGAGATAAAAAAGTCAGTGTCACGAGCGGGATTCGAACCCACGACCTTCGGCTAAATACGCCGCTGCTCTAACCACTTGAGCTATCGTGGCTTCGATCCCCTCGGGCACTAACTTCCCATCTCAAGCGCATCTTTTGATTTTTCCCTCCTTTTTGCCATTTTTCAATGATAAGGATGTATTGTTATGTATGTGTTGTATTGTATTAATGTTGTCTGATTAATGAGCTTGATGGAGTTTTCTAATCCATTGAAAGGCTTCCCACCCCCCTTTTTTGTTCCGGCGAACCGCCTGGCATCATTCAGGTGTCTGTGATTGATGAACAAAACCTATTAAAAAATGGAAATTGAATGAAAGGGATTTTTTTGGAACACTGTATGTTTTCTTTCGGTCATGTCATAATTGTTGGATAACGGCAGATATTATTCTAAATGAATGAGTTCACATAATAATACCATTTCTTCCCCACTGAGTTACGCAATTGTCGGATAACGTTATTACAAGGGGATGACAGTAGATCTACAATTTAATAATTGCCACTTTTTATTTCTACAATAATGCTTTAACATTTTTTGGCATGTTAATGATTAGCTCAGTCTAATGATAATGAAGTTCGAATTTAATTAGTTATATATTAAATTAGACTGATGCATTGATGTGTACATTATAGTTTCTCCCTCAGAAAATGGGGTACGTTTTCCCACTTTGCGACCAGTAAATTTCTCATAGTTCCCTCTTTCTCTGTGTTTACGGTTGAAATATTTGTTTAACCTTTCGCTCGCATTATGTTTAATAACGGGATCGTTGAGGTATGGAGGTGAACATTATGTAAATTACTTACACGATAGTTTGGTGACGTCGTGGCAGAATGGATTGTGTTTTTACAACTCTTGTTTCGTTTATGCTCCTATCTCATGCCAGTGTAATAAAAGTTGCAACAAACTGAAACTGGAAGACGAATTTAAAAATAAAATCAACCGTTATTACACACATTTTTATAAAGAACGAAAAAAATTCCAAATCTTCCTTACAGTGGCCGATATCCAAATTCAACAATAGAACCAATTGGGTATATTTTACTGTTGAATATATCGTTTAGACAATGGAAACTATAATTGTTGCCCTAATCTAACCTGTCCCCTGACCTAATGCTGATGTAACACTAACTCTAATTAACTTTAAAGGTTAGTTAACGATTTAACCCTAATCCAATCCAACCTAACTAAATTAACCTCACTCTACCATCCTTGTCACCGATCCTAACATAACGCTAACCTAACTCTATCTAACTTTCCTAATCATTCTCTAACCGTAAACTTAACCCACCTAACCTAACTCGCTCCTATTACAATTTTTATAAATAAATAAATAAATTTTTAGATCCTCTTCACAATGGCAGATTTCAAAATTAAAAACATACAATCAATAAGGTACGACATTATATATAATTTATTTAAATCTTAGCACGTGGTACGATAATGGATTTCGAATTTTATTCATTTTTTTTAAATTTGTTTATTTGTTCAAATATCCATGGAGACGAAAAAACAAAAAAGGTCTCGGGGTCCAGCTGGCCAGTTAGTATTCGAGAGTGGAAGAACGCGTTTGTCTAATTCTTTTTGTTCTCGATTTGTAATCGAAGTTACAATTTACGAGTACCCGCCGTATTACGAAGTTGTTTGTTTTCTTTTCGCCCGCTCATCGTGGAATCACGTCGCCTGCAATTCTTCATCGCACATCATTTTGCTGTTCACAGGTCAGAATTTTCCTTTCGGCTGCTCACGTCTTCTAATAAGACTTTAATCTGAAGTGTTTGTTCTCATAATTGTTAAGTACTGTGAAAAACATTTAAAAACAAGTTTCTTGTATAGTTTGATTAATTTTCTGTAATAAGTCTGTCACTATTCTCTTTAATCTATTGACCCTGGCCAGGTCACTTTGTTGTTCAACTTATGTAAATTAAATTAACTTTATCGCCCAATGTATGTATATCATATTAATTTAATTTAGTTTAATTTAATCTATATTTCTTCATATCGTTCCTGATTGTCAGGGAGTCAACGTGAAGGGACAGGTTCCGGCGAACTAGCAAAGGTAAGGAGTGTTGCTGCCAATTAAGGATAGCCCCTTCTTCCAACACATTTTGGACTCCATGAAAACTACTACGTGATGACATTAAACCAACTTAACCTAACTTAATCTATCTCTAACCTAACTCTGACTTAACCTCAACCAAACCCAACCTAACCTAACTTATACTAATTCTCCGTAACGCGAAATCGTTGACCAAAATGTTAATGTAAAACCAATTTTGGTATCACAAAAATATATCGTATCAAACCAAACCCTTCCACAACCAAACTATATTCATTCCTAAACCTAATAGTAACCCTTACTTCATTTAACCTAATCCCACCTGTGATATAACTTAATTCTGACTCAACCCTATCTCAACTTAACTTACCCTAACCTGTCTTGAACCCTAACAGTAACCCAACCTAACCTAACTTGTCTCCAACACTAAAAATTACCCTAACCATTCGTAAGGTAACTTAACTTAATTCTGACGTACCCCAACTTAACCTAAACTAACCTGTCTATAACCCTACCTAACGTAACCTAACTTCATTCTGAAGTAACCCTAACCGAACTTAACGTCCCTACCCTGTCTATAACCCTTTCAACAACCCTAACCGAACCTCACCTCTAACTTGTCTCCAACCCTAACAGTAATCCTAATCCAAGCCAACCGACTCACCTTAACGTGGAATCGATGACGCCAAAACGGTCACACAAAACTCTGTATCCGGCCCAAGAATATATGACGAAGGTAAAAACTAAAAAGGTAGAGAGATATTTGCAGGTATATAAGATATACTATAATTCTGTGACAATTGTTAGATTTTTTGATATATAGAGTGGTTGAAAGACAAAAAAGCAAGAAAAAAATTAGAGGAAAGGAGAATGGCACAATGGTAGGAATAAAAGTAAATTGAAAAAGCAAGATTTTCGTTTTCAATTATTTATTATAATTAGTTTTAAGTTAATCGTTTGTTCGTGATATTTCTATCGTAGACAATATTTGCCGACGGGACAATTTTCAATAAAAAAGCGCTTTGTGAAGAGCTAGCCCGTGGTTTTTGAATCCTTTTGAAATCCAATCGACGTCACATCGGCCTGGTCCTCAATTCCTCTTTGATCTATCCCCCCCACGGAATTCCATGGGGTTAAAAAGTCGGTGTGAAAAATTCCGGAATAGTATTTTATACTTAACCGCTAATGACATCAAGTAGAACTTTAAAATGGGAAATCAACTCATTAAATTACGGGAATGGCGACAAATTTCCTTTAAGAGACTAAGGGAAGAAAACAGAAACGATTTATGCTTTTCACTCCTTTAGGACTTTCTTCATTTTTCGGTTAAAAATATATAAATAAATCGGACCGTTGGGTTTCGTCATGTTTAGCGTTGAAAGCTCATGTTCCGCCCAATACATTTTACCTGTACGGCCCATTTCATATTGACGTTCCATTAATTTAATTAATGCCAAGCTAAACAAGATCCAACTCAAACGGAGGACAGATTGAGGATAGAGAAACGTTTGGATTTAATTAAAATTAATTTTTATGTCAGTGATAATTGAATTGAACGCTATCGGGAGTGTTTTCAATAAATTATTAATTTTTACACTACCAGTTTTTACCTTCAAAAATACTAAACTGTCATGCTTGAAGGGAACACATCATAAACAAAAGCGTACTTTTGGGCCCTTTTTGAAGTATCAAACTCCGTAATTTACTGCAATTTTTACAGAAATCCCGATAAAGAAGTGGAAAGCTCAAAAGCTGCTCCAAGTGGGGAAAATCGGTTTAAAACGAAAAAACCCTAAAGGGGTGTAGCAAGTCCGGTTGTTTTTGAACGAAGTGGAGAGAGTTCGTCCAGGGATTTTATTATCGGCCCGACTTTAGTGACTTCTAAGTTCAATACTTGAAGATTAGATTTTCTCGATTCTGAACCACTTTTCCTACATTTGCCCCCATAAACTTTTAAAAACCAAACGATCCGAGTATTACAAACAGTTTTTCCAGTGAAGCTTTTATTACATGTATTATTATATACAATAAAGGATAAAAACCGCTTTTTCACATTGGTGCATTGCAGATGAAAAAAAACAACAGTTTTTTACGAAATTCACATTTATTCTTCTTATATTTACCAGCCAAAGGGAAAAAAATGTGTAATTCAACTAGTGTCACGTAGGCATTTCATTTCCAGCATTCCTGTGCAAAAAACACTAGTTTTATAAGCAAATGGGTGAAAAATCCTAACGAGCAGTTTGTCCGCAGTGCTAAGTTTGTGCTTGAATTATTTACCGACCTGTTTAACTTAGCCGCTCACGTACATTAGCGTACTAATGTTTCAACATAGCCGGCTGTTTCAATTGCGCCCCTTTTGCCGACAAGTAACTGCCAGGCCAACTGGCCCCGATCCAAAATAATCAAACTAGGATAGTTCGTCTCAATTTTCGAGAAAAAATCTTTTTGAAAAGTTATCTTTACCAATCGAGAAACTATTTGATTAAACATACTCAATATCATTTAAGAATTATGAAAGTAAAATTAGAACATTATTACGATGTTGTAATGATATGTTGGACGGCCGCATTTTTCTCTCAATAACTCTTTCAAAATATCCTGGTAAAAGTAAGGCTGACAGAATGAAGAATAATTTACAAATACATAAAATAGTTTTTTTTTAATAAAATGAAATGGACATATATTGTACTGATGATAATAGATAATTATGTATAATCTTTTTATGTAAGGTTTTTGGTTGAAATTCAAAAGCTAGTGCGACGAGCGGGATTCAAACCCACTATCTTCGTCTAAATACGCCGCTGCTCTACCACAGCTATTGGTACTATTGGTAGAGCAGCGTATTAAGCCGAAGGTCGTGGGTTCGAATCCCGCTCGTCGCATTAAGTTTTTAATTTCAACCAAAAATTTTACATAAAAAGATTAATTAATTGAAAGAAGTAATTTGATCAATAGACCACTAAATATAATGGATTATGTATAATATACTAAACATTTTAGGAGGAAACCAAGTACAAGCTTGAACATTGCATAAATAACAAAATGCTTTATAATTTGTTAGAACAAACTCAAGTATAAACTACTTTTTAATACTTTTCTAAAAAATAATCATAGGCAATTTACTTTTTTAGAAGAAAAACCTAGTATAATATAAAAACATCTTTACAAACTGTAAGTGTGTGTATATATATATATACACATATATTTTGTAAAGATGTTTTTATATTATACTAGGTTTTTCTTCTAAAAAAGTAAATTGCCCATGATTATTTTTTAGAAAAGTATTAAAAAGTAGTTTATACTTGAGTNAATTCAATTTATTGAGTTACTATTATTTTTATAGTATATATAAAAAAAATAGGAGCGAGGAAAGGAGAGAGGAAAACAGCCCGGAAACCTAAACCTATGTTTAATTATGCAATAAATAAATAACGGTAGTAAAACTATAACAATAACAACAATATTTAAGACTTAGTAAGCAGAATAAATAGAGACTTGTTCATTTAAGCGAAGTTGAGGCAAAGACTTTTAGCGCTACAAATGATCTGGTGTCACAAACTAGTTTAAGGAGATTAGGCGGACATTCTGCTGAGGTGATAATCTTTGGCAAACGTTCTCTTTCTGCATTGAATTTGGTACAGGTGAAGAGTTTATGTTCGGCGTCGTCTTCAGTGCTGCAAACAATAAAGGGCTATCCCTTTTCTTAAATTTATGGAGATAGCTTGCGAAGTTTCCATGTCCTGGTAGCATTTGGGTGATCCAGTAGTCGGGGTGTAGCCATTTTGCTTTTTGTCTCCTTTCAACCCTGGGGAAAAATTTGAATGTCAGCCGACCCTTATTGCTGTTTGTCCATCTTTCTTGTCATGATGCCCTTGTCATCTTTACCAAGTACTCTTTTGCCTCCTTTCCAGTTGCTCTTCGGAATCCGTCTATTTCTCCTTGGCTTGCTCCTATATCAATTGTCTCATTTTTCATTTTTTGGTGGATAACCACCCTTTCTTTATGGACAAGATCTATGAGCGGTGCGTTTGCGATTACTTGTATGGCGTGCGTTGAAATCGTCCTGTAAACTTTTGTGGTTCTTATAAGAGCTATTCGTTGGCTTCGCTATATTGTTTTGGCCCATCCGGCTACACCATAACTTTTTTTTTCAGCTAGTCAGTTTTATTGAAGTATTTAAAATGCTCATTTTTCTAATTTGTTGTTTATTTTAATAATGAAACTATATAGAAAAACAAGAAAAAACATTTTATTCTAATTGATTGTTTAAAAAAAAATGCCAGATCGATAATGGAGTTTACCAAAATCTCCTTTGACTTTGATCTGTTGGGATTTGTTATTTTCAAACTGCTATTTATATGTTTTTGAGCTATGTTAAATTTACTGGAATGTCTGTGGCTGCGCGGAGGGAAAAGATGAAAAAGGCCAATTCCATTCGAAACATGCTACGAGATGCCGGAATGAATATATGAACCTGAAAGTACTGGTCCGATAAAGCGAAACATCCAGGGGTTTATTTAAAACGAATACAAAAATAAAAAGCCCGTATTGTTTATTTATCGTTGTCGTTGTATTTTTATTGTAGCGTTAAAAACGAAACCGCCTCGACATAAAATGTTGTAAGATGATCGGGTCTCCCGTTCCGGTATCGGTATCGAGTTTCATCGGCTTATTATCTATTGTATTTTTCTCGGCAATCACGAGACTTTATATATCGTATAATAAAACCAATCCCGGACCGAGCCCAGTAAGAATTTCCGTGAAAATAATTGACTCACAGTGGACGGGGTGAATTTAATACCCGCACTATCGCATCCAAAGTCTCGAGTTACTCGATGGTCTCGTTAGCTGTAATATTAACGTTTTAATTCATGGGATAATCTGAACTATAAAGACACAAATATATATTAATTTTTAAAAATTTAACAAAAAAGGGGTGAAAATAAATCTCTCCTGAAACGATTGACATGTACAAATCTGCAAACTCGTCGAGTGCTGATATAAATATTATATATACAAATACATCATTTTTTTAAATAAAAAGAGAATAGTAAACTTAATTAAAGACACAAATATTATTAATATTTAAAAATACAACAAAAAAGGGGTGAAATAAATCTATCCTGAAACGATTGAAATGTACAAATCTGCAAACTCGTCGAGTGCTGATATAAATATTATATATACAAATACATCATTTTTTTAAATAAAAAGAGAATAATAAACTTAATTAGATTCCAAATTTAATATAAATTCTATGATCGAACAGCCTATTGTATTTTTATACTTAAGGGAAAATTAGTTCTGTCCGTGTCCGAGGCTTGTTTATATTAAGAATCCCTTGGCTATTTATTCAGACAACAACGATCCAAAGCCGGAAATTATTAACCGTGAAAGTTCCAACAGGCGGGCCCAAGCGGACCCACGATCGGTAGAAAACATCAAACTGAGCCTACCCGTGAAACGCCGCCTTGGTTCAAAGAATTATTCCACATGTTTAGGCATAAATTGAAACCTAAAAAAAATTGAGAAAATTCAGCCCTTTAAAATTTAAATTTGATGGAAATCCATCGGAGCTTAGAGTGCGCGTCACAAAGGCAAAAGGGCTTAATTCGATGTGTTCCTAATTTAATTTTACAACCGGGAAAATAAGCTTTGCTGAAAAAGTCAGCAGATTCTTGTGTAAATTTACAATATTTATCATTTCATATCAACATGGCCGATCGCGTATACCATTCCCAATTGTAAGTATTGTTCGGTATTAAACAGAAAGTTATTAAGTGCCTTGCAAATTGGATTACATTGATTAATTAGATTTGTTATTAAAAAGTTATCCGGTCTTTATAAAACTTTTGTTTGCTTTACAAAAGACGATTAGTTTTTGTAATTGGTTTTATTATAAAGTGGGAAGTTTATGGGCCAACAAACAGCTGAGGTCATCGCCGGCACTCTGCGTGTTTTCCTTCTTTTTCTCTTCTTTCGCGCGTATTTTGTTTTAAACTGCAGCCATTTGAGCGTCTCGATCTGGTTACTGACTCTCTGATTTCAAATATATACTTCGTTGATATCCTCGAATGCTAGCCTCTCGTTTGTACCTCAGGTTGTCAAATACAGAATAGAAACAAAACATACAATACATCACCACAAACATAGATGTCTGGTCACATTCACTCTCCCAGAGTGCTGGATATTCCTCGGTGCGGGGTTAAATCACCCCTTACTTTCATCCTAATAAATTACATTCATTCCAATAAATTAACGTAAAGTCAACATAGACACAACCCAAACACACATAAAAAAACTATACACATTTAAAAATCCCTATAGCCCAGAGGTACCGGAACAGAGATCTGTGCTCGCTGTCGTGCCCCAAGACAACCCACAGGTTCGATGATATGCCAAAATATTGTCTATATACATCAAGCCTTCTACAATTGAAATGGTTCTCGACCGTTATTCTTTCCTTGCATAACGGGCACCTACGCGGTCGCTTTCTGGCCAGAAGCTGCCCTTGCGTAATTCTTGTATGACCTATGCGTAGTCTTGTCAATATGGCCTTTTCCCTTTTCCAACTGTTCTCCGTGGACCAGGGACCGACTTTTTTCTTAACCTGCCACAGTTTAGCAGGGTTATTTCTATTTCTACGAGCCAAGGTGGTTTTAATTTTGTACAAAAAAGTTGTCTTACATAGATTTCTACCCCTTAAAAAAAGTATGTTCGTACATTGCTTTCGGGTTTAATGTAAATTAATAAAAGTATATTATACGTTGGTTTCTATCCAAATAATAATAGTAGTAAGGTAATACGTGGATTTTCCTTTTACATACATGAAACATTGGCTTTCATCCAACAAAATAGATTCTGTTTCGGTCTCTTTTCTAAAAGTAGGTCTAAAAAACAAGAATAAACAGAAATCTATGAAGGACACAATATAACATCGGATACAATCGGTATATCGTTTATACCGAAGTGATTATTAATTAAAAATTCCCTATGTTCATCTGAATACATAAATTTTGTATAACATAATCGGTAGTCAAAAACCAACAGATCGATTCAACAAAATATCGACATTTCATGCGTAAAAAACACCTCGAATGTCAAATATATCGATATTCAAAATGGTGTTTGTTTTGTCTGTGTTTAATTGAATGTACAGAGTGTTCGGCTACTCGTGTTACAAACTTTGCCAGTAGATTCTACTTTAAAAGTGGAACCAAAAAGCCCTAATTAACTATGGTACGAATCTCACCAGTTTCGGAGTTATTCCACTTTTTCTGATTTTTTCTGGTTTCACGACCTTGCTTCAAATAAACAATGATAACTCCAAAACTAAAAGGTTTTGGACAAATCTGTTGATACCGTTGAAAACTCGGTTTAATTTCCAATAATATGTGATCAATACTAAACTTGCAAATGTGAAATAAGCGTTTTAGTAGCCAGAACGTAAAGGATTATTGTATTATTATTATTATTATTATTATTTTAACGAGGGTTCACAACAGCAAAGATTATATCAACCCTCGGGGTGCCGGTGTTTTTGAAAAAAAAAAGAAGCCCATTTGTAAGTATGTCGGATTCGAATACAGGGCCGCTGGATTCAAACCCGGGACCTTTACCTTACAGTGATGAGCGCCGTGTCAATGCCTAAACCGTTGCGGCCGCCGACGCCCCTGTATCATCATTCTCCAAATTTAAAAAGTTTGAAGATTCAAAACGTTTTTAGTTATCTATCTAGCTATGGATACTTTTTCTAATGACGAAAACGCTGATATCACCTTATGTACGGGTTTTCCGGGTTTAATGCGACGGCAGCGCGTCAAAAATACATTGTGGACCGTGGAGAGCATTTCGAATCAAAATTAATAAACGTTTAATAAATTCATTCAAAATTTTTAAAGTTATTCCAAATCAAAAATTTTACTTGTTGTAAAATTAAAAAAAAAAGTGATGATTGAAGGTTTATCACTTGTAATGCCAGCAGGCAAACTGTCTAATGACCTGTAGCCAGGGGAGGAAAATAATTGGGGACGTGAAGTCCAACAACTGGCAGACAACATGGTCAAACTGGGCAAATTGGACTACTTTGACTAAAGGACTAATGATCTTATCGTTCCCTCCACCCTTTAAGGTTTATAAACTAATAACCCCACGGTCAGCCAAGACGTAACTGTCCTTGAGCAAGATCGAGTTCATCAATGGTTTTTTTAAATTATTATTATTCATATAAAGAAGTGTTTGACGATTTACAATGTGTTCATCGACGATAATCCGTTTTGTCGGTCCGCTATGCACCGTTTAAATCCAGGTGGGGGTGTGACGGAATTAAACCGGGTTTCCTTTTAGCCGCATTGTCTCGTCGAAAGCATTGTCACGAAGTTAAATTGTTTTGAAGCATTTTCCCCCCTTCTGGGCCTCCCGACAACGACAAATCCCCGTTTTAATCAGACTTTCCTACTCAGCAAATCCGGGCCGATGTGTTTTTCAAACGAGGATTGCGATTAATCCTGAGGTTGACACAAACCGGAAAAAAAGACGCCTTGCATTTGCACAAGAATAGTAAAATTTTTAAAACTGTCGAAAAATAATGCTAAATTGAGACAGGATTTGGAGATAAAAGACTCATCCATCCTTCCAGGGTCTAAAATCGCCCTTTGATGTGAGGTCACGTGTAATCTTGGACTGTATTATTGAAGGACAAGGGAAACAATAAACCGGTCCAGGCCGCAACGTAATGACGGACAATGAAAAGGCTTAATAGCCGAGGATAGTTCAACAAGGGCTCCCTATTGGCCCTAAACCCTTCTGAACCAGAGGCCCAGCAATGAAAACGGCAACGATCAAGTTTCAAAGAGAAAATTATAACCGAGAAGGAAAGCAAAATTAAATTTCTTCAAGATTTTCTATTCCAAGATTATACAGAGCGGAACGGATAACCTCTTCAGTTTTATATGACGTACTTTATTGATTGTATTGCTTTTAATTGACACCACGAATCAAGATAAAGTATGTTTCTTTTCATTCCCTCGCTTAACAGACTTCTTGAAATCTGGAACAAACACACACAAAAACTTTCTCTCTCCCTCCAGAAAATGAACGTTGTACTGTTTGTGAGAAAGCTGGACTGGAAGGTTATATATTCGCCGAATCAAACGTTTGTGACCATCTTAAAAAGGCTGTGTATGCCTGTTAGCATGTCTAGACATGTGCTCAGCGAATGGAAACTTATAGATCGCATTTCTTGTTGCGATTCGTTGTGCTGTTGAAAAACTAAACCTACTTAGCCCTTACTAGTCTAATCCGTCCCTAAAACAACCCTTCCTTAACCGAACCTTTACTAAAAATTAACCCCAACTAACTTACCTCAACCAAGCATTACCCAGCTTGTCCTTAACCCTAACACCGTGAAGTGGTGATAACAGATATCATAAAATGCTTTCAACATTAAAAACATTTGTTAAAAGTTGTTTCCGTTGTATTGGAATTTACTTCCTATCAATTCACGAAAAGGCAATCAATTCAGCTGAATCTTCCAGGGGTAAAATAATAATTTTTGTCGTATCATACAATTTAAAGATCGTAATTATTCTGTTTTACTTTTTGATCTTCATACAAAAATGATCCATGCGTAAAACAGCTTTATCGGGCAAATTCAATTCAAAATGTTCATTAAGATAGAGCTGGATTTATTAGAACGAGTTAAGGCCGAGATAAGGCGAAACGACGTTGCGGATCATTGGAGGCTCGATCGGATATTGGGCCCGTCAATCGTCACTGATCGTCCTCAATCGGATTGGTCTCGATTATTTGGAGATGTCGAACTGAAATAACCAATACGCCGGAGGTTTCTTCGGACGATAAATCATCGCACTTTCAGATCGAACCATTTTAAAATAAATAATGATAAAACGCTTTCAATCGATTCATTCACGGTAGGAATCGATTTCCTGTGAGAAACTCAATCCTAGGGCAAGCCGGCCTTTGCCAAAGCTAACGATGTCAATCCAGCCAAACCCCATGACTTTATTCGAATAACGATGTCGTATGGAATCCATATTCCGTCTCCAGCCACGATTCGCTAAAAAAATAATCTAAAATTTTTAACAAGATTAAAGGCAGGTTCGGTTAGAGACGGTTGAACAGGTTGGGTGAGGGTTTAGAATTAAGGGCGCGTTGGGTTACCTTATTTTAGGGTTAATAAAGACTGGGTTATGGACGGTCGACAGATTGGTCAAAGATAGAATGGGTTGTGTTACGACTGGTTATAATTGGTTAGGAGAGGGTAGGTTAGGTTGGGTTAAGGACAGATTCGGTTAAAGACTGGTTCTATAAAAATAGATTGGGCAGGGTTATGTTAAGTTAGGGTTACAGACAGGTTGGATTTGGTTAAAGATTAGTATTGATTTTGGTAAGGTTAAGTTGGGTTAGTTTAGAATTAGGTGCGTGCTGGGTTTAGAACAACTTGTGTTAGGTACGAGTTTGGTTAGGTTGTTTTAGGGCTAATAAAAGACTGGGTTATGGACGGTCGACGGATTGGTCAAAGATAGAATGGGTTGTGTTAAGATTGGTGATAATTGGTTAGGACAGGGTAGGTTGGGTTGGGTTAAGGACCGATTCGGTTAGGTACTAGTTCTAACAAATAGATTGGGCTAGGTTACGTTGAGATTAGGTTAGGGTTACAGACAGGTTGGATTTGGTTAAGGAAGTTTGGTGAAAGGTTATTGTCAAATTTGGAAAGGATAAGTTGGGTTAGTTTAGAATTAAGGACGCGTTTGGTCAGGTTATGTTAGGGTTAAGGACAAGCTGGGTAATGCTTGGTTGAGGTAAGTTAGTTGGGGTTAATGATGGATTTTAGTAAAGGTTCGGTTAAGGAAGGGTTGTTTTAAGGACGGATTAGACTAGTAAGGGCTAAGTAGGTTTAGTTTTTCAACAGCATAACGAATCGCAACAAGAAATGCGATCCATAAGTTTCTGTCCGCTGAGCACGTGTCTAGACATACTAACAGGTATAAATATTTTTAAGATGGTCGCAAACGTTTGATTCGAGAAATATCCAACCTTACAGCAATCTCACGATGTGCTACATTCATTTCAAGAAGTCTGTTAAGCGAGGGAATGACAAGAAATATACTTTCCCTTGATTCATGCTGCCAATTAAAAGCAATACAATCAATAAAGTACGTCATGTAAAACTGGAGATTTATCTCTGTACGTTTTAACAGATGCCATATTTAAAATGTTAAGCCTTTCGGAATTAAGCCGCGCACAAGGGACGTTTTACATGTCGTCCCACTGGAAGGCATCTACATGTTCTGCGTGGATTTCTCCGGGTCCCCTGTGGTTTTGGTCTGTGTCAAACTGGAAACCCGACAGAATCCATTTTATTGAAAGCCCCTTCATCTCGCGTTGAACAAACTTGTGAGGTAAACCCCGGTTTTTCACGTTTTATCCACAATATACATTTATATAAGACGGTATAATTACTTTTACTTCAATAAGGAGGGGGGAGAGTAAAAAATAACATTTTACCTTTTAAACTGTCTTCGATGGCCTGGGGTAAAAAATAAGGGTGGATAAGAATGAAAATCCTATTATCGGATATTAATCAGAAAAGTCAAGAATCAAAAGGCCATTGACAAAGGATTCAAGGTAGATGGATTTATTTTGAAAAAAATGATAACCAAAATAATATATATAAAAAAAATCTCTTTCCAAATGGAAGTCTTTATCCAATATACCGTTTTGTTAATATCTTCCCCTTAAATAAATTTACTCTTTCCGTCTATAAATAATCTTGCCAACTTAAAAATTAACATAAATGAAAGGAAACAAAGAATTAAAACAAAAGAAAATATTTAAAATATATTCTCCAATATTTTTAACAATAGAGAAAATATAATTGAACATTTTACTTACTGGTCCGCCACTTCTCGCCGTGCATTTTCTTAACTTGAGATTAAAAAAAAGCAATAATGAGTGTTATAAATAAATAAAGATAAAACAAAAAATAAATAAAAAAGGAAATTGCGAGGTAACATTAAAAAAGGGCGAGAAACGAATATACAGCGAGAAAGTGACAGAAAAAGAAAGGAAAGACTGAGTGAGAAAGTAGTATTAGGAAAAGAAAGGGAGTGATTGAGAGAAACGGATATGAAAGCAGAAAAAATCAGACAGAAAGATAGACCGAGAGATAAAGAAGAGAAAAGAAGAGAAAAAAGTTGAAAAGAGAGAGAAAAATAGGAGAATGAAAGAGAGAGAATAAGATTGAGTGTGGACGAGAGAGAGTGCGTAAACAGAATATAAAGAAGCCAACATTATGAGAAAAAAACCGTTAAAAAAGAGTGAAGCACTGTAAAAAAGCGAGAGAACGACAGGCAACCAGAATGTCAGAGAAAAAAATAAAGAAAGTAAGCGTGAGTAAGAGAGTGGAATGAAAAAATCTTGAGATCAACAGACAGCTAGAAAATCCAAAAAGAAGAAAGGGTGAGTGAGAGAAGAGATTGAAAAAGACCCAGAGACAAACATGCAGACAGAAAGTGAAAAAATAAAAGTGGGTGTGATTAAAAACAGTAGACAGCCAGAAGAAAATTTGGACAAAAAGAAGAAAGAGCTAATTTAAAAACAGCAAGAGACTATCAAACACCAAAAAATAATAATATAATTATGTGTGATTGAAAAAAAAGCTTGAGAACAATAGGGAGCAAGAAGATAACAAAAAGAAAAAAATTGGAAAGCCTAGGTGAGGGAGTGGAATGAAAAAAGCTTGCGATTAACAGACAGCCAGAAAATCCGGAAAAAAGCAAATATGAAAGAACGAGGGAGAGAAACGTTTGAAAAGAGCAAGAGACCGACCAATAATCAGCCAAAAGGGACAGAAAAAATACTTATTTCTATGTCACTGTTTTCTCCCTCTCTTTCTTTTAAATACACTTCTTTTATTCTCGTCTTTGTGTCTTGATTAATCTATTTTTTGTCTAGCTGTTTTTTTATCTTCCGTGTTCTCTTCTTTTCTGATTTTGTCTGCGTTCTGTCTCAATCGTTTTCTCTTTATCTCTCCCTTCCCATCTTTTTTTTCCTATCCATCTATTTTTCTTCATAACTATCTATTTTGCTCCTTCTGTAAGGATATTTAATCGTTGTAGATATAAAAAGATAAAAATCCTATTGTGCAAAAATATTTCTTTTCTTTAACTTTAAAGTTCTATGTGGAATAGACAATAAGCAAGAAAAATTGCTGGATGGGGCAAAAATCTCTACAGGAAATTTTACAAAATTTAGTAAAAAGAAACACCTTTACGATAAGGTATGGTTCGTTTTTATGACTGTATGACTTTATGGAAATTGGCAGATTCATCGATTCCCGTTAAAATTTCACCCCACGCACTTTTCCCCTTGTATTTCGAAGTGACTTTCTCACGAAGTTCAGTGGGCGCTTTTAAAAATTAAATATTTAATTGAGGGTAATTGCTCGGATGTTATAAAAGGGCTGGGGTGAAAATTGGCTCAAAGGGAGACTTCCTATTCTTTCAAGAGTTTATATTAAAAAAATATCTTAGTTTTACATGTTGGACTGAAAGGTAGATAAGTCAAGTTGATACTTGGCATACTTCATTTTTTATTACTGGGGGGGGGGTTGATATGTATATATATGTTTTTGGATTGGGGGTTGTTTATTATTTATTGCATGGTCTATTGTATTGGATTTTTAAGACTATTGCTGTAATTTTTAATTTAATAAAAGGATTGTTTAAAAATTATTACCCCACAGAAGATTTAAACTCGGTGTTAAAGGGTTGGTAGGTTGGATTTTTATTGGTCTTCCCACAACCCGAAAGTGGAATCAAAAAACCCAATTAGAATAGCTCTTATTTCTCTTCTCTCTTGTGAAATTTAAATTGCAAAACGGCCCATGAATATGTAGCCGGGGAGGAACGGGAGTCAAGTGCCAGTGACTCGGCATTTTTCCGGATACCGGGCCGAGATTGGACTTTCGCAATAGGGACGGTAAGCCGGGGGACTTAGCCAAGGGCTTAAAGGGCGATGGGTGGTAGGTGGGGGGAAGAGATTCGGGGTTTAAGTGAATCATCCCGTGTCATTTTGGAAACACTATTAATTCTCATAGTCTATTTGTATTTATTCCACTTTTTCAATATAAAAATAAAACTCGTAAATAATCAATGATACTTCGATTACACTGAGTGTTCATATTGTTCCGTTTAAATCATCTCATTCTATCTTGTCATTTCTTGAGTTTACAGTTGGAGTTTACAGCCCTTAAGGCTCAATCCATCAAAAAACCTACAGTAAAACAGCGAGACTATGCGGATGCAAAGATATTTCATTCATGACATCGAACGAAAGAAAGGCCATTTTTAAAAGTAACAAGGTTTGATGATGCTTCGTTTTATTTCATCATGTCCTTCAAGACTTCAACCAATCCAGAATCTTACAGTAAAACAGCGAGGCCTCGCGAATCCCAAGGTGGTTTGATCGAAGCATTAATTTAAAACGAAGAGCATGCTTAAAAATCTCAAAGCTTGATGATGCTTTCTCTAATTTCATCAGTCGATCGTTAGTTCAGTTTGGTGTTCATGTTCGTAAGACTTTTATCAAAAAAAGTCTAGTAAAACAGCGAGACCAAGCGAATCCCTTGGTGTTTTGATAAATACATCGATAAAAAGAACAAGCTTTAATTTAGTTTAAATCCATCTTGTTAGTTAGTTTGTTGTCTGGGCAGGTCCTTAGGACTTTAATTATCAAAACAATATAATAAATCTGCGCGACTACGCGGATCCAAAGATGTTTTAGTGATGACATCGTATGGGAAAAAGAACATTTAAAAAAAAATCGAGGTTCAAGTTTTTTCAAAGAATCCTCATCCTCCTTCATCACAAAAGAGAAGTAAAACGGCGAGATCTGGCGGAACCAAAGGTGTTCTAAAGAAGTTACTTATTAAGTCGAAGAACGTACTTAAAACAGCGAGACCATGCAGACCGAATGGTGATTTAATTTCTATCCACATTGACAAACCCATAGTAAAACTTTTTTTTCACCTGTTGAAATATTACTGATATTACGTAGACTTTAT
This sequence comes from Cimex lectularius, assembly GCF_000648675.2. Classification (NCBI taxonomy): domain Eukaryota; kingdom Metazoa; phylum Arthropoda; class Insecta; order Hemiptera; family Cimicidae; genus Cimex; species Cimex lectularius. The sequence goes on from NW_019392653.1 coordinate 238,429, forward strand.
AAAAGAGAAAAAATTAAATCAAAGGAAACCCGGTCCTGGCAGTGTATGGAGTTTTGCTCATTTTGAAAAAAAAACAAAAAAACGAGACGTTATATTGGGTTGTCCGGAAAATAATGCAGGATTTTGGTATTAAACAAAAAAAAAGAAACTAGTTACTTTAAAGCAATGTTCTTTAATCAAAATAATTTCCCNTTCATACAAATGAGTAATCCTGTAAACGTAAACAGAATATTTTATATAGATTTTTTTTAATGAAAACTTAAAATCCTGCATTATTTTCCGGACAACCCGATACATTCCGGATGAAAGGCTGAAAATGTATTCATTTGTATTTGTATTCGTCCTGGAGATTGTAGATTGTAACGTACGCCGTATGAGTAAATTTTGAAAATCGCCGAGGGAAATCCGGGTTAAAAAAGTCACACCTGCTCTCCTGAAACTGTCGTAAATTCCATCCCGCTGGGTCGGGGATCGCCGAATTACAAATCTGCACAATATATGCCTTGGAGAAAATTGGCATATGGATTGGAAAGAGTTTTCTCATCTTAATTACCTCCGTGTCCGAATTGGTTGTTAATCAAATTTACCCTCTTTTATTTCCCTTTTCCCTTTAATAATAATATTTATAAAAATTCATGCTTCCTCACTGAGCACTGAGTATGACAAAAGGTCATGCCGACGGTCAGTTGTAATTAACGATTGATATCTTATTCCAAACTCAGAAGTTTGCCGAACGATAAACTCTCAGATATCCTCTGTCTACCGTACGTTAATAGCAAACTTGGTAGTTTGTCTTTGAAATTCGTTAATGGCTGTTGATAATTTAGCTGTTGATCTACGTCCAAGTGGGAAAAAAGCGAGGACACGAGGTCCAGTCCTCAATTATAAGATTTTAATCCTGTAGACTTCAATCCATTAAAAAACTCACATTAAAACAGCGAGACTATGCAGATAAAAAAAACGGCGAACCAGACGGATCCAAAGGTGTTTTGACAATGGCATTGATAAAAAGAATGTTTTTGTTTAAAAAAAATAATGCCTAATGATCCTTCCTATTATTCTATCTCGTCATTAGTTGGGCTTGTTGTTCATGCATGTCCTTAAGATTTCAAGGCTACGGGATCGTCCTTAGGTCTTCAATCAGTATAAAACCGTATAATAAAACAGCGAAACGACGCGTATCCAAAGGCGGTTTGAACTAGCATTAATAAAAAATAAAGAACATCATTAAAATCTTAATGCTTGATGACCCTTCGTCTAATTTCATATCGTCTTTAGTTGGCAGTGCATTTTTATGTTTTTAAGACTTCAATCTATGGACAAAAGTAAATTAAAACAACGAAATCATCCAAAGGTATTTTAATCTTGAAATCGATAGAAGCAAAGCTCATGTTTAAGAAATCAAAGTTCGATGGTCCTTCAATTAATTTCACTCTTTCATTAGATGTTTTGGCTGTTCATGTCCTTAAACTTCAATCCATTGACAAAAATATAATGAAACAGCGAGACCTGACGGATCCATCGATGTGACATCAATAGAAAGAATGAACAACTTTAAAAATATTAAGTTTTGATTATCCTTCGTTTAATTTCATCCTTTTCTTAGTTATGTTTGCTCTTCAGGCCTTGAAGTATTCTATCCACCGAAAAACGTACAGTAAAAGAGCGAGATCTTGCGGAACCAAATGTTTTAATCATGACGAAAGAAAGATAATATATATTAAAATAAATCAAGGTATGAAGACCCTTTGAATAATTCCATCTTGACATTAGTTGGCTCTTGAAGCACTTAAGACGTCAATCCATTGACAAACATATAATACCAGACGGATCCCAAGGTGTTTTGATAATGACATCGATAAAAAGAATGTTTCTGTTTAAAAAAATTAATGCTTAATGATCCTTCATATTATATTAAGGAAACACATGCTTAAAAAAATCAAGGTTCGATGATCTTTTCTTTAATATCATCCTTCCATTAGGTGTGTTTGCTCTTTATTTCCTTAAGGCTTCAATCCATTGACAAATGTATGATAAGACAACGAGGCCAGGCGGATCCAAATATGTTTTGACTATGGTAAGAAGAGAATAACTGGTTAAAAAATCAAGGCTTGATTTTCCTTCGTCTTATTCCGTAGTGTGATTAGTTGGGTTTGTTTGCACCACATTTTCCTTAAGACTTTAATCCATTAAAAAACCTTTAGTAAACAGCGGGACCAGGCGGATCCAAAAATGGTTTGAAGCTAACGAATTGCCTTGTTCATCTTGCCTCCTCTTGCTTGTGTGGCTTCTTAAACGTACTTACATTTTCATTTAGATTTGTTTACACGGCCATGTAAAAATAGCGAGAACGTGAGGTCCAGTTCTTAATTACAGGATTTCAACACCTCTCCCAATTTAATATTTTGTCGATTTAACCATTTTGTCGTGTCGGACACGAACGACCAATTTTAACTCGTCGCCTTTTGTCACGGCCGTAAAAAAAGGGGAGAAAATGAAAGAATACAAGGCTGGTTAATATTCTCAAGCCACAAAGGTGTTCTTTTTTAATAAAGGAATCCGAGGAAGGGTAGGACAAAAGGGCTTACTTCTTGACTCGAGTAGATAAAAAAATACAAAAATTCTCATCCAAATTCGTACAATGAAAAGGGCTTCTTTTTTTAATTTTGCTGCCCATTATTGAAGGCAAACAAAACTAGGCCCTAATTATAAAACGCTTTCGAATAAGTTCGCCTTGGCTGCTTTCAAGTCGAAACGGATAAAAAATTACTCGCTATAAAGTTTAGCCTGCGGTTCGTGCAATGTTTAAAAGTGCTTAAAAGCATTCCAGAAGGCTCAGAAGCAAAGACAAGATGGTATTTATTGGCAATTCGTTGGCTTCGACCACTTTTTTGCACCCGCTTGGTTTCGCTGTTTTACTAAAGGTTTTTCGATGAAAAATCTTAAAGAAAAGATGGAACAATCAAACCAAACTAATTACACAACGGAAAATAAACTCCTGGATTGTTTAATACTTTACTATCGTTTAATAATGTTGTAAGCGGACGACGGCGCGGCGGCCGAATTATTTCTCGATATTCGCTTGTCTTTCTCTAAGCGACAAGAGATGAGTCGGCGTAAGCGCGTCGCTACTTCGCGGGGAAGGTAAGGTTCCAGAATTCAATAAACCAGAGAGCGTATTCAGTAACATTTATTGTACACAATTCTTTCTCTTAATCTTAAAAACATCAGAATCTTACTTAATCTACAAGTCAGCCACAACTCTAAATCTGGGATGAGTCTATCAACAAAGGGACTTACCCCAAACGATGCTCGCCACGATTAGTGTCCACAGCATCTCTTCTCTCGACCTCTGAGTTGGTTCGATTGGCCGCAACGGCTGGTCCTCGCTGGCTCTGGCTGGCTGAGTCCCCTTTTTCAATCCCAGACGGAGTGTGGCTGCTTCTCTCCGGGTCCTTGCTCTTGACTGCCTGGGATGAGTCTCTGATGTGGACTGGCTGGAGGTGAGTCTCGGATCTTGACTCACTGGGGTGTCTTGTATCTTGACTGTTGACTGACTTTTGATTTTCCAGTCATCCCTTTTATACCGGGTCTCTCCCGGAGTAGGGATGGAAAGGAAACTCAAAAGTCGGGGGAGTTCTCACGCTGCGGCGGGGCCTGCAAAGACGGCGGTCCAGCACAGGGTTGAGTATTCCCAATTTACAATGTCCCCTGTTCTTACCTAATTGTCTACCTGGGTAACCGTTTCCAAGCTACATTTGCCAGATGTGTCACGTCGTTTCCGTCTGGATCTGCCTCACACTTCGACGTTCTTACCTATTTTGTTCTTATTTTACAATTTAACTTAACGCTAAGACGGGGGCCGGCTTACAATGTCATAGTCAAAAAACTTTGCATCCGTCTGGTATTGCTGTGTTACTACACTTTCGATGGATTAAGGTCTTAAGGGCATGAAAACTAATGATAGCACGAAATTAGACGTAGGGTTATCAAGCATTGATCCTTTTTAAATTTTCTTGCTTTTGGCGTTATTTGTACAGCTTTGGATCCGCTTCGTTTCGTGTTGTACTACGGTTTTTCCAATGGATTGAAGTCTAACAAAAGGATGAAATTAAACAAAGGATAAACAAAACTTGATATTTTTAAAATTGTTCATTCTTTTTATTAACGTCACATCGTTGGATCCGTCGGATCTCGCTCTTTTACTGTACGTTTTTCGGTGGATTGAATACTTCAAGGCCTGAAGAGCAAATAAAACTAACAAAAGGATGAAATTAAACGAAGGGTAATCGAAATTTGATATTTTTAAAGTTGTTCATCCTTTCTATTGATGTTCCGTCGGGTCTCGCTGTTTTATTATATTTGTGTCAGCGGATTGAAATTTAAGGGCATGAAGAGCCAACGCAACTAATGAAAGGGTGAAATTAAAGGAAGAACTATCGAACTTTGATTTTTTTTAAACATGAGGCAAGATTAAAACACCTTTGGATCTGCTTAATTTTGCTGTTTTAATTTACTTTTATACATGGATTGAAGTCTTAAAAATATGAAAATGCACTGCCAACTAAAGACGATATGACTTTAGACGAAGGATCATCAAGCTTTAAGATTATTAATGATGTTCTTTATTTTTTATTAATGCTAGTTCAAACGACCTTTGGATCCGCGTCGTTTCGCTGTTTTATTATACGGTTTTATACTGATTGGCGAATCTTAGAGAAGGGATTACAAATAAACGCCCTTCCTCTAGGGTTACTGGAAGGAAGAAAAAAGACCTAAAGACTCACGAAATAACTTATTTATCAATCTCACGATGGACTTTTGCAATGGATCATCAAGCCTTGATTTTTTTAAAAACTTTCTTCCTTTCTAGCTATGTCATAATCTATATGCCTTTTGGTTCACTTGGTCTTGCTGTTTGAAACACATTTTTTCGTTGGATTCAAGTTAAGGAGAAGTATAATTCCGCTAAGAAAAAATCACAGCCGTCAATTTCTTTGTTTCTGAATAACCCGACCAATTAGTAAGGATTGTTACTAATCCTATCACGCATCTTAACGGCCATTAATAATTGTTTGGACAGGAGCCCGTTAATAATGCCAAACTTATACTGTTATCTAGCTAAATCCAATATCCTTACTTATGGGCCAAACGCGAAACCGTCCCGGTTAAAGGTGAAGCCTCTTCATTCTGAACAATACGGCCAGACTTAAACGAAATATGCAAATATATGTTAAGTATGTAAAGGTTCGAAGGTTATAATCATCAATTTAGAATTTTGTGATCTTTAGTTAAAATTTCACGTGCAAATATGCTCTTTAGACTTTAATCGATCGCCATCCCGGGTAAAACAACAAAGGGTCACGACAATATAATTTTTAAGGTTTTATTATTAAACTACGACATTCTGCACAGAAAGAAACTGGTTAGATAAAGCTCCGAGCTTTAGAAATGGTTTAAATAAATTTTTGAAATTTGCGAATAAATTTTTCTGCCTTTACGAACTTGAACTTAAAATTCCCGCTTTTTATGTAGATGCTGGATCAAAAACTATATTTTAAAATAAAATACTACTTCTTTTTTCTTTAAGAGGAATCGGCGTGTAAATTTGTTATGTCAAAATTACCCTTGGAAGAGAAAAAAATTCGACCCCAATAAGAAAATACCTTCTGAAAATATTTCGTTTATTTTTTTCAAAAAATCAATATAATAAACCAAATATGTATGTTTAGAAGTCATAACTGACCGTATTAATTATTTCAGTTAATTATATTTTTTTATCTAAGGTCTTGGTTGAGATGAAAAAGTCAGTTTCACGAGCGGGATTCGAACCCACGACTTAGGCTCAATACGCCGATGATCTAACCACTTGAGCTAGCTCCAGATCCAAATTTATTCCAAATTATGTAATTTATTTTTACATAATTGATATACTTGACTTGTCCTCGAAATCAGCAAAATTACTTTCCTCGACGATATGACTGTTTAAATTGGACTTTACTGTTTGAGTTGAATTTGTAAATTACGACAATGGTTAACCGTCTGTATTGTGCACATTGTGGATACACAGACAATAGAGTATTCCAGATGTTGAATTTAAATAAAACAGTGGTCGAAAGGTCGAAAAGTGGAGTCGGATTATATGAAAATACTGAATCGCGAATGAGCGTTGAAAGTAGGGGTTGTTTTTTGGTTTAGCATGGGGTTCGGAAAGGAGGGGTATCCGTTTTATTTCCCATCCTCGCCTCTTTTCATCCACCTTGTTAGGTAAACCCTAGGGTTGAATGCGTGAAAACCCACCGGGAAACTCGCCTCGAAACAGGGGCCGGGGTGAGAGGAGGCCATTAAAACTTTCGAATAAAACAGGGCATTCTATTTGATCCAAGATTACAATTTGAAAGGGCTTCAACTGCCCCGCCAATTTCGCACCAGGAAAACTGGCCATACCTGGGATAATTGGCTTTTACGCCAGACAATATAAATAAAATAGAGGGTCGACGACATTTTGACAACTACAAAAATAAAATTTGTTCTTTTGGTTTGCCAAATTTTTTCAACTCTCGTGAGTTTTTTTACGTACTCAAATTTCATTAATGATGAAGTATTTTAAGCTTTTACGTTTTACCAACGTCTATCTTTACATTAACACATATACAGCGTAAAAAAGTAAACAATAATTATAAATGTCTAAATTCAATTTTATCACTTAAGTTTAATATGTTCGTTTCTCTGTTTCAGATCACCACCCAAAAACCATAAACTTTACTACAGTCAAAATTGCGAGGTGAGTCTTGTCAAAAAACATATTTTTTGTTGTTGTTTATATTTGTAATCTGAGAATGGGAACGAGTAATTTATCAAACTCAGATTTGATAATATATATCCACCTCTCTTTCTATCATTCATGCCATCCTTTTTTATTTCTCCCCTCTTTTTCTTTTTCACTTTCTCTTAATTTTCTTTCTTTCTGTTACTATCTGCCTCTCATTCTCTTGAATTTTCTTTCTTTATTTTTGTTGCTTTTTTCTCTCTTTCTTTCTTGTTTTTTCTTTACTTCTGCTGCTATCTTCCTCTCTTTAACTCCCTTTCTTTCTTTCTTTTTGATGGCATCTTCTTCTTACTATTTCTTTCTTTTTCGCTTTTTCTTTTTTCTTTTTCCTGCTATCTTCAGCATCTTTCTCTCTTCGTCTTGCTCTGAAGTAGAGATACAGGCAGGTAAACAGAAAGAGCGGGATAGAGAGAGTGAGCAAAAAAGCAATTGACAGAGTGCAAAGAGAGAAACATAAAAATAGAAACAGCTGAACAAAAAAGCGGCAAAGAAGAACGAGAGCGATGAGGAAAGGTGCATGGTGGAAATAAAAAGATGTTAGAAATAATGAAAGTAAATACAATACAAAAATGGAAAGAGGAGAGTGTCAAGATAGAGAGATAGATAGATAGATAGATAGAGAGAGAGAGAGAGTAAATGAAATGGAGAAAGAGAGAAAGATAGCAAGAGAGTGAAAAAGCAGAGAAACAGGCGAAATCAAGAAGAGAGGTGTATGATAAAAAGATTGATAAAATACAACGAGACAAGCATAAAACACAGTCATAGTAGAAGAAACAAAACAGTGAATTAGAAAAAGAACAATGAGAGCGAGAGGAGATAAAAAATGGTGCCTAATAATAAGGATAAAAGTTAGAGAAAAACAGATAAAGGGAGAGAGAGAGATAGAGAGAGTGAGTGAGTTATTTAAGAGTTAAATATATCGATAGTTAAAGGGATAGAGCATAAAAAAGACCCATAACCGAGAAAATAGTAAAAAACAGAAACAGAAGAACATACAAGAAAAGAGTAAAGAAAGATAAACACATTTTGCAATTGCTCTGTCTTACTGCCCTTCTGTCTATTTCACTCTCTCTTTTTCTTTCTCTCTATCTCTTTTTTCTCTCTCTCCTCACTTTCTCTCTCTCTCTTTCTCTTTCTCTCTCTCTCTCTTTCTCTTTCTCTCTCTCTCTCTTTCTCTCTCTCTCTGCTAGATTCTCTATTTGTTTTTTCACCTCCTAGTTCTTTCTATTTGTCTACATTTCTTGTTCTTTACCTTTCCAAATACAAAGAACTATTGCAGAGGAGGAAAGGACAATGCATAGATGCATTACTGGTTAGATGCATTTTTTGTTTCATCCCCAATGATTAGTCATTGAATTTTCTGGTGTTACATTTGATCATGTTGAGAAAAATCAGATCTAGACTAAGTTCTTTAAACCTGAACAATTCTGTACGATACAAATCGGTTCAGTCAGGGAGCGGCGTTCTAATTGCTTTAGAACCAGGTGATTTATAAGACAGTCGTTGTTCTTAATTGGGCCAGTTTTGTCAGTTTCTTAAAGATAATTCAGCCATTTCTGTTCTTGTGTTCGTTCTGAAAAGTAATCTCAGAATGAAATACAACTTTTCAAAGTTAAAACAAAGGTTTTTCCAACGTGGCGTTCCTTTTCGCCTCGTCGGTTTCGACGTTTTGCCCCGTCTTTCAAGTCTTTTTACTCCGTTTCATTTCGAGGAAAATCCTCTCATTTTCCGAATTAAATCGGTCGACGTCTCTTCTGGTGTTTCGCGTCGGACCGAGAGAATCGGCAGCTTTTAGAGTATTGCCTCCCAGTGAAGAAGCCTCCCGGATCAATGGGCCGAACAGGCATTATTCACCTCATGTCACGTCGAACGTTATTCGCCGATGGTCCAATAAAGAATGCCCGGTCATTCGGGCCGAACGCTCTACGACATTATGCGCAGGAAAGGGTTCAACCTCGGCCTATTTACCAGAAAAGAGCCTGCCAAGGGAGAAAACCCCTTCACAATGCATAAAAATGTAACATGCTCCTTGCAAAAAGCAGGGAATGATCAATAGATGAGGTAAATTGTATCCTAAATCCACCCACTTTTCCATTGGCATAAATCATAATAATCGAACGATTTATTTACTGCCATAAAAATACCATATCGTCTCAAATAAGTCAACTGGTGTAATAAAACACAGACGAGCAACTGAGCACACAACAAACAGCAAACATAAGGAAACAAGATGACAGGATGTATTGAAAGACCAAATTCTCATCATCTTAACATTTTCTCTCTTCTCATACACTTACTTTCTTTATCTGTATCTCTTTCTTTCACATGTATACCTTCCCTTTCTGTCACTCTCTCGCTTTCTCTTTTTGCTTCATTACGCTGTTCTCTTTCGCTTCCTTCCTTCTCCCTTTTTCTCTTTTCTTCTCTTTCCCTCTCTCTCTCTCTACCTACCTACTAATATATTTCTTTATTTGTTTTTAATGGTATCATCCTCTCATCTTTTCTCCCTCGCGCTATCCCGTTGACTTTTTGATGGATCTCTCTTACTATCTTACTGTTTCTTTCTTTTTGCTGCTATCTTCCTCTCTCTCTCTCTCTCTATCTCTCTTTCGCTCTTTATTTCTTTCTTTTTGTTGTTTTCTTCGACTTTGTCTCTCTTTCTCTCTCTCTCTCTCTCTCTCTCTCTCTCATGCTTTTTCTTTATTTTGCTGCTATCTTCCTCCCGTTAACTTTTGTTCTTTCTTTATTTATTTTAGTTGTTTTTTCCTCTTACTAACTCTTTCTCTCTTTCTTTCACCTGTTATCTTCCTCTCTCTATCTCTCTTGCTTTTTCTTTCTTTTTGCTGCTATCTTCCTCTATTGTTTTTTCTTTCTTTTTGCTGCTCCCTCCATCTTGCCCGCTCTTTCTTTCTCTCTTGCTGCTATCTTCCTCTTTCTACTTCTCTTTATTTTTTCTTTTTGTTGTTATCTTCCTTTTACTCTTTCTTTCTCTCTTGACTTTTCTTTTTTCTTTTTGTTGCTATCTTCCTCTTACTCACTATTTCTCTCTTTACTTTTCTCTCTTTCTTTCTCCTGTTATCTTCCTCTCACGCTCCTCTTTTCTCTATTGTTTCTTTGTTTTTTTTGCTACTTCAGTCATCTTACTCTCTCTCTCTTTCTCTCTTGCTGCTATCTTCCTCCCTCTAACTCTCGATTTATATTTTTTATTTTTGTTTTTATCTTCCTCACTCTATCTCTCTTTCTCTCTTGATTTTTCTTTCTTTCTTTTTGCTGCTATCTTCCTTTTGCTCTTTACCTTTCGCTTTCTTTCTTTATATTGCTCTCTCCCCCCTCTTTATCCCTCTATCTATTTATATAACTTTTTCTTTATTTATTTCCTTGCTTCCCCCCCCCTCTCTCTGTATTATTCCTTACGTAGCTCTCTTTTGTTTGTTCCTCCACTGTTTCTCTCTTTCTGGCTTTGTTTTTGTTGCTATGTTCCTTTCTACCTATCTGTCTTTGTGTATGTCTATCTTCCTCTCTCTATTTTTGTCTTTCTATGTTTTTATATCTCTCTCTTCTCTTCCCCTCTCTCACACACCTTTCTTTTTATTTTATAACAAACAACTTCTCCCTTATGTCCTACCTGTCAATTTATATCAAAATATCACTTCCTTATTTCACAAAAAAATAACTCCATTTCTTGTTAACATGTGAAATATTGAATAGATTTTTGAACAGTGAACAACAAAAGAACAGGCAGGGAGTGAAATGTAAACTTTATAAAACTAAGTAAAATAGAAGTTTAATAGTACGAGATCTGCAGTTGAATTAGGCTGGACGTCTTTGAGTTTTTCCACCCTAATCCGATCGAGTTAAGCCCTTTTATTCGCCCACGTTAAAACCAAACCTATATGTTTTTTTTTTCAAAATAATTTTGTTTTTGAATGTAGTCCTTAAGAAATAGAATCGACGCACAGACTGTCTTGTGCTACAAAATCCCCCCCCGTATTTTGTTGCGGGAATTTTGAATTAAGACGTAAGGGGAAAATATGAAGACAAAGGGAACAACCTCACCTCGGAATATTGCTAATTTAATAAAATATGAAGCAGCTATCTTGTATGGAGACCGCATATTTTCCGTGAGAACGTGATGCGGTTTCATTATGTACAAGACCGTTTGTGATATATCGCCTTCCTTGCCGTTTCAATTATGGCTTTTTTTACACGATTTCCCGTTTCCAGTAACTCATGCCTTTTTAGTTTCTACCGCGACAAAACTTGGTATTAGCGCTTTTTTTTTAAATTATTGGTATTGAGCAGAATAATTTTTCTATATTGAAAAGTTGGCGATTCCAATTACAACTCGTGTCAATGTTTCTATCGACTTTAAAGGCAGCTTTTGGACTTTTTCTTCCAATGTACCTGAATAAGCGGAATGCGTAATCATGCGTGCCGCAAACTCGGCCCAATCGATACCTCGGTAAAAATTACCATCTTGTTGGAATTCAGGTCTCGCTGAATGCCTTAGTATATCCAATAGAAACTTCATTGCCGACGATCGGAGTTTGATGAGGACGTTTTAACCGAACTGCCCTCCGCATAAAACATTCCCGGTCTGATTACTCTAAGTCCAGTTTGAATAAACTTTTCTCAAAGGATTCAAGATTTTTTTACTCCTTTATTTGGATTGTTGAAAAATCATATCTACAGAGTGAAAAATGTTTTGTTTAATTTTTTTTAGACCATAAAACCATTTTCTCTGTATTTTTTTAAATATCTCAGAAACTGATAACTTTCTTGCAAAAAAGAAAACGTTGTAGTGAATCGAGGTCGGCATCCAGGCAAGAATCCTTTGGACAAACGTGAGAAATTGTTTGGGGATGTTTGGTTGCTTACGACTATTTATCTCAAGATAAAGAAAAATATCTTATGAGAAATAAAGAAACGCAGGAAGATAGCAACGGAGATAAAGAAAGACAGAGACAGAAGAAAAGAAGAAGGAAAGAGAGAGAGAGAAAGAGACAGACGAAAGGACAAAGGTAAGAAGATATAAGAAATAAAGACAAAGCCATATAGCTACAAAAACCGTGGACAAGAAAGAACCATGAGCTATAAAGAACCGTGAGCCTGAAAGATCTACGAAAAAATAGCGAGCTAGAAAGAACCGTGAACGTCAGAGAACAGAGGGTTGGAAATAACCTTGAACTGGAACGCACAATGAACGAGATAGAAAAGCACCATGGGCTTTAAAGAGAGTCGGGCTTAGGATAGAACTATGATAGTAAAAAACCATGAGTTATAAAGAACCGTGACCCTGAAAGATCTTCGGGGAAAAACCAGTGAGCTGGAAAAAACCGTGTACGACGGAGAACGTAGGGTTGGAAATCACCTTGAGCTGGAAAGCACAATGAACGAGAAAGAATAGTGAGTTGGAAAGAACCGTGAGTTAGAAAGAACCATGATCAAAAAAGTAACGTGATCGTCAGAGAACAGTGAGTTGGAAAGAACTGTAAACGAGAAAAAACCTTGACCTATGAAGAGCCAGGATTAGGAAAGATCCAAGAACGAAAAAGAGTTATGAGCAATAAAGACCCGTAACCCTGTAAGATCTGTGAACAAACAAAAAACAGTGGGCTGGAAAGAATTTTGATCAAGAAAGAATCGTAAATGTCAGCGAATAGTGGGCTGGAAAGAACCGTGTACGACAGAGAAGGGTGAATTGGAAAGAACCATGATCAAAACAGTACTATGAACTTTACTGTTAACTCAGAAAACTGTGACTTGGAAAGAATACTAACCAAGAAAAAACAGTAAACCAGAAAACAAACCTCAGCGAGATAGAACGGTCAAGAAAAATAACTGTGAGCCAGAAATAACTCGGAACGAGAAAAACCAGTGAGTTTGAAAGAATCGTAAATGACAAAAAACCTTAATTCTCATTTAAGTAATAATGCCTGATCTGAGCTGACATTTTGGAAATTATCCCTTTTTTAAATGATTCTCTTACTTTCCAATTGGCACCCGGAATGAGCAATCTGTATTGATACAATTTAAAATAATATTAAGGAAAAACATATATCTACTATTCGTAGATACAAAAATTAGAGAGAGATTTTATACTTTCTTTTTGTTCCTAAACAGCCTATCCTAAAATTTAATAGACACATTATTTGGGTCATAGATATTCATGTTGGGTACAATCAGGTTTCAAAGCTTAACAGGAATAACTTCTTATCCGAAGAAACGAAACGGGGCCGGCCTAGAAAGTTCGAAACCCCTGGAGATAGAAAGTGAAGTCTCAGGACCTGAGGGCGCAGACGGAAATTAAGAAGTCCCTCCTAAGTTGAAGATATGAAGTAGATGCATCCTTCATGAAAATTCTGACGGAACGAGTCTCATAATGAGAGTGCTGGCTCATTTCTTTTTTCCATCTTAATTCTACATCGATTTGACGATGAAAAAACACAAATTTCTCAATGCCAGTTTGCATCCTTTTGGAGTTCGTCCTCTCCCCATTGAAAGCCCACCTGGAAGAAACAAAAGCGTGAATATCCTTTCATAACTCGGGAAACTTTTGCGATTTGAATCGGGTCGGAAGGAGAAAAGCTACCGGCGTTATCGACAGTCGGTTGACAATTCTGTTTTCCTTGATAACGTCTTCTCTCACCATTTTCACGTCCCTGACAATCGCCTCTTCCTTTCCTCCGGGACGGCTCGGCGGAATTAAAAAGTCAACCTCGTTCAAACTTCTCGCCGACTTCCGATTCGACCAATTAACCGTGAGTAATTAAATCACACCTTGGAGAGGAAAAAACAAAAGAAGAACCTTGAAATGACTCAATACTAGTGATTTTACGAAAAAACATCCCACACTCCGTACATATTACAAATACATAACTCTAACTGAAATACATTGAATATTTGATGTTTAATATCCTCATTAATACTTGAATAACAGACGCACAAAACTGACATTTTGTCAGGCTCCCTCAATATATCGGTTCCTCTATAGCCTTGTAAGATTTAACTAGCACTACAAACCTCCAAGTAAGTTACTTACACCAGAACTAGCATTAAGTCACACTTTGTTGAAACAAAAAATAAATTTAAAAAATATAAACTTTCCTTGATTAAATTTACGACAAAAGTAGGAATTTATGAAACGAATCCTTTTTCCTTAGATTTTCTGGAAAGAAAAACTTTGAAGTTTGAAAATTTATTACACAACGTTGTTAAATTTAAAATTTTTTCCAACTAATAAGTAATATTTTTTGCAACATTCGATAAATAACAATAATTATATTATTATTCAGAAATCGTGAGAGGCGGTTTGGTGTGTTGTAGGTTTGAGAACAACATTTTCTTTATCGTGCCAACGTTTCGTTCTTTATTGAGATCATCATCAGGGCTCAAAGTGTTTGTTTTCAGCGTAATTGTGCCATTCTTGCGTGTCGTGTTGAGAGTGCCCAAATAATTATATTATAACCAAAAGGCTAGATATCGGAAAAAGACCGATATGTTTAGAAATTCGATGTATGTATTCGTGACAAGTTGGTAATAAATATTATCGTGAATTCATTATAGTTCGTGGTCCGATTGATCGAATAACGTTTTTCAATTAATTATTTTTTATGTAAAGTTTTGGTTCAGATAAAAAAAGTCAGTGTCACGAGCGGGATTCGAACCCACAACCCTCGGCTAAATACGCCGCTGATCGTGATTTTACGATTACAAGTACATCAATAGTTACAAAGATTAACTAATTGATTATCGTGAATATTCGTTTTTTATTTTCTGTATCGATCTGTTTAACAGATACATCGATCATTTTCTTAATCATAATGCGCCAACATCGATAGCTAAATGTGATAATAAGTATATAAAATATACACGTTTTTTATGCATTCTAAAATCATATATTGTCAAAAGATAAAAAAAGATTGAAAGTGGGTAGAATGCCCCTATGAGAAATATGTACTCTGATATCTATAAATCAATATGTTTGGAAATTCGATATTTTTTTAGGCAAGGTGGTTATCGATATTTTTTTGACTATTCAGTTTTTATATTTTGCGTATCGATCTCGTTTATCAATATTTTAGAAATTATATTCACAATATCATCGCATATCGATAGATATAACCAGTAAAATAGGTAAAATAACGATATGTATGGAAATTAGGTACTTTTGATTTTTGACATATGAGGTTATCGATATTTTCGTTGATATTATTTTATAGTAGATATTATCGATTTTGGTAAACAATTTATCGATTATTCTTAATAATCGATAGCAAGAAATAATACCTAGTATCTAAAATATTAATATTTTATATATATATATACGATGGTTTTTTACACATTTCAAAAGTGGATGTCAAAGAACAACTGCTAAAGAATTTATGAGAAAGAGCATAAAGTCACAAACTCGATATCTGAATAAAATGGATATTTGATATTTTATCTTTTTAACACGTGGGCTATCAATATTTTTGTAAATATAATCTATATTCAAATTCTTTAACTTTTTTGTCATCATGATCATGAAAATGGATATTAAAGTCACCGGATATAACACAAACTTTATTCCTTTTAACAATGGGGGTCTGTATATACAGATTAAGAAAAAGGAATATGAAAGGGATGTACATAAATCAATAGCACTAAGTTCGTGTACCTATGTCACAATTTTCAAATTTAAATTCGGTCTAAAAAAAATTGGTGTATAAAGATTGGGAAAACATCTTTCTGAAAAAGAATCTGCAATTATGAAGACATTAAAAATTGACTCATAAATTCAATGGGCGTTATGCAAAGGGCATCCAAACAAGAGCTTTCCAATATGTTCTGATGTATGAGTCTTATTCTTAGTCTAAGTCTGCAAAGGTTGACGCAACAAAATTTGCGCAACAAAATGAAGGATCATAGCTACATCTATCGAAGTACAAGGAACAATCATCAAGCCAAGAGGCACTAAGTTGTTAATACTGGGTCTAAAAAGTCGAGGGCGTTAGAGATGTCCGGCGTGGTGGTTGGGTCCTGAAGGCAGATTTCATCGGGAGTGCAGATCCAGGGCTGACAAGTTCTCCGGTTAGCTTCGGTTTAACGATCATTGATGCAAGCTCCGAGGGGATGCGTGTCCGGGCTTCTCTGGAGAAATGTGGACGATATGACAATCTGATTATGTCTGAAGAAATATTACTAACTTGCGTTTTTTTCGTGCTAAGTTTCAGTGTAATTTGTTCATTCATTAGATGGCTAGATTGACAGATGACCAGGCAAGGAGATTGTGGTTGTGCGGGATGGCAATTGCTAAAAGGTTTGTCCGAGAGTATTTAGAAACCAATTCACCATATCCAAGTTTTAAGGATTTAATCTTGTTCTGAGCAATATCGCTTTCACTACACAAAATAAGGAACTCTTGATGGTGAAGTCGTGGATAGAGGTCTCATAATTGACGAATAAAATTTTGCAAGAGAATTCACCAGTCGTCGAAAGGGTCTTGAAGAGATCTTTGTTTAAGAAATTGCCAAGGCCAGCGGCAAAATTGTCATAAACTATTTTAATGCGAAGTTTTATTGGCCTTGGGGTGAGCAGGGTGGAACGGAAATTGCTCAGACAGGCTGTAGATGTAGAATGAAGATTATCGTGTACTTTGTTTATTTCATTTAGAAGTTGGTCGTTCCCTTTCTAAAGTTTGGACAATTCCTGAGAAATTGACTTGAATTGTTTTGTATGGAGTTAATTTTCTCTTCAAGGGTTGTTCGAACTTTCAACATGCATTGGATTTGAGAATCTTTATTGATAGTGGGGGCAAAATGACTGGTTCGAAATATTACAATTTTTCGGAGAGTATCCCAATCGAGAAGCTCCTTTAGTTGACGAATTTCTTATCTTTAGCGGCGATCTTTTTAATAAGTTCAGTTTTTTCCTCATTAAGTTAGGAGCTTTCATCATAGTGTTCATCTTCCAAGGAGATTGTAGCAAGGAAAGAGGCAATGAGCGTTTCTGGCGAGCATTAATAATGCTAAGTGATTGAATTTCCTCTTTTTGGGAACAGCAAATGGATTGGAGGGTAATTAGCTCGGATTCATCGTCGCATAGGTAAGCAAGAATGGCGAGGAATGATTCTAGTTTGGTGGTTAAGTTGATGAAGGGAAAAACATTTGAAAACTGTCTTAAACGATGACAGATTGATGAAACGTGGTCGATTTTTCCTAATCTGCCAACTCAATTTTCTCTACATTCTCCAGAAATAGATTATGTTCCAGATCTCTGCTTGTGCTGCGGGTTATTCCATACCAATAGCTAGCTATGATATACAGAATCTAAAATATCGAAATGTATGGAAATTCGATATTTTTTTCTTTTTAGCAAGTGGACGATCAACATTTTCGTGAATATTTGTGCTGCATAATTTATATCGATCTCCTTAACCGTTATAAGGATATGCGTTCAAAGGATAATTTTTCATACTGATAGATAGGATATACAGAAACTAAAATATCGATATTTTATATACAGGTGTGGTGTATTATTTATTTTGTTTTATTTTAAACATTTTTAAAAATATTTTCTGCATCGATTTCATCATCCAATTATATCAATAATATTGTAAGCCCACATATTTCATATTGATAGCTATTGATGATATCTAGTATCTGAAATATCGATGTTTGGAAATTCGATATTTTTACTTTTCACAATTGATCTAACTATAATTTCGTGAATATTTGTTTATCTTCTATGTTAATGTTGTTTATCGATATATCGACAATTTTGTTAACAATAATGTACCTATCGATTGATTTGTATATCTATTATCTGAAATATTGATATGTTTGGGAATACGATATTTTTATGGTACACATACAACATTTGTTGTATATCTTCGATATCAATCTCCAATATATCGATAATTTTGTTAAAAATAATCTCTCATATCGATAACTAATGATGATATCTAGTATTTGAAATATCGATAAGTTGGAAATTCAATATTTTCACAATTGAGCTATCTATATCTTTGAGAATATATTTGTACATTTTCTATGTTAATGTCGTTTATCAATATACGGATAATTTTGTTAACAATAACGTACCTATCGATTGCTTTGTATATCTATTATCTGAAATGTTGA
This sequence comes from Cimex lectularius, assembly GCF_000648675.2. Lineage (NCBI taxonomy): Eukaryota > Metazoa > Arthropoda > Insecta > Hemiptera > Cimicidae > Cimex > Cimex lectularius. The sequence goes on from NW_019392653.1 coordinate 256,381, forward strand.
TATGTTTTTTGATATCGATGATCTTCGATATCAATCTTCAGCATGTAGGTAATTTTGTTAAAAATAATCTCTCATATCGATAACTCGTTATGATATCTTTTATATGAATTATGGATATCAGGAAATTCGATGTAATTATTTTTGACATGGGGTTATCAATATTTTCGTCAATATTTTATAATCTTTTCTGTATATATCCAGTTTTAGTTATACATTGATAATTATGCAAGCAACAATTTACCATATTGATATATCGAATTTCAAAAAAGACTGAAAAAATATTAAATTCGAATTTTTTGTTTTTTGATAGCGTCATTCGTTCAAGAGAAATTCAGCCGGGCCATCTAAAAAGAACACCCTGTATATTCTTTTGTTGTTTTTCAATCAAAAACTTTAAAATTTTAGTAACTAATATTATATTTATTCTGTATTTAAAAGTTGTAAGAATTTTATTATTTGAAACGTAAAAATACAATAAGAACCGTTTTTTAACAAAGTGATGCGAGATAAGGCAGGACTTGCAAACAAAGAAAAAAAGGTCAAAATATTAAATCCAAATTTGTTGAGAATATCTAGATTGTTAGGATTATTAAATTAGTTTTTGTATTTAATTAAAGCTGTTTGGTTTAATCAAAACGAGTGGATATTAAAAAATAGATAAACAGCCGTGTATAAACTGAAAAGTACTGCGAGATCAAACGGACCCAGGCCTTGATTTAACCTGAATGGATCTAGTTTCATTTCAATTCATTTCTACCGGACTAAAATCAATGACGTTTCGAACCCTTTCCCAATGATTAATGCGCCGGCTCGTTCTCGCATCCCTTTTCTGATCCCACTTGTTTGTTTAATGACTACGATTTAGCACGGTTAATTGTTTTCGACTCAACCAGGTCCAATAATTCGTTTTTAATGTTGATAAATAGATTACGCCGACGGTATTTGCGTCCGATTAGCTTAAGTTTCATTATGAAAGTAAGTTTCAACTTTAATGATAAAACAGGAATAAAACAAAAGAAGAGCATTTTAACATTTTTCCCTTTTGAGAATTTAGCATCATGAGATGTTTATTAAGTTCATTAATGTGTGAGTAATAGAGGCACTTAGCACATTTGGTAAAGTCATAACCACTATGCCCTTTCGATATTGCCCTCTAAAATTTAACTGGCTCTATTAACGGTACAATTTAAACCTAAACGAGCCGTTTGCCTTGGTACTGTAGATACTCTATCTAAATAAACAAGAATAAACAGAAATCTATTGTTATCTACTCGTGTTACAAACTTTGCCCGTAGATTCTACATTAAAAATATTGGGTTGTCCGGAAAATAATGCAGGATTTTGGTATTAAACAAAAAAAAAGAAACTAGTTACTTTAAAGCAATGTTCTTTAATCAAAATAATTNAATCTTATGTTTTAAGATGTTTTTTCTTCTTCTCTGCTACCAGGTGTCAGCTTTGCTCTATCCTGCGACGGACTTCGGTTACCTAAATTTACCTTAAGTCCGGGAAATGGCTCGCAGTTTCCAAAGCCCACGTACAGCCAAATCAGCAGAGTGCGCTGTGATGAAAGCGTGGGGGAATTAAAATAAAGAAAAGTAAAATGAAAAGCAAAAGTAAAACAAAACCTTCTTGACCAAAAATAAATTTATTAACTTAATGGTAAAATTTATACAAACTAAAAGAAACAGGCCTCAAACTTTCTTGTGGCAATTAATAATTAATAATTGAAAATTGAGCGAACGGAGGAGCTTAATCGGTGGAGACAAAAAGCACTTACGGTTTAACCAGTTAGAGAAGCTAGGATCAGTTTGCTGCAGAGATCAGGAGCCGAGTCCTTATTAGCCCGAAATTGGATTCGCCTACCTTCTGTGATGGGAGGGGGCATTTGTCCCACCTAAACGTGTCCATAGGCGACCCCTAGCGCCTCGTGATATCACCCTCGCCATGGGTGAACAATAGGGTAGCTATTGTTCGCTAAAAAAAAATTCGACGTTCGAGGGAACCCCAAAGTCGGTAACGTCGTTTGTCAAGTTCGCTATGTTGTCCATTTCTTGGACAGAAATAAAAGATGACTACATGCATCGACAGTCTTGACATATATTGACAGACATAAAATTTTATTGGACGTAACGATAAGTAACCTAGCGACTGTAATCGGCCTGCGAGTTTTTTAAATTATTTTTTTTTTTTTTAATTTTTATTATTAGATCCCTTGTATAAGTCAAGTATTTGTGTGTGTGGGTAGGGGGTAAGGATTTACAACTTGACAGACAGCATCGTTCGTTGGGTCCCTAACCAACAGAATGCAAATTGAGAGAAGAGAAAAAAAATATACAAATAAAGCTACAAAGGATCGCGATAGCTTGAAAGCTAAGCCCTTTGGATAAGGGATGATGCTGTTCGCAGCGGCAGGCTGGAAGGGGAGGTGTGTTGAACTTGAAGCCTACTGTGGGCCGGAATAGGGCTTACATCAAGCCAACATCCGCCTCCCATGCATCGGAGCTGCTAGGGGTTAAAGTCGGCTAGTTGGGAAGGAAGTAAAGCAGCTATAATTAGGGGGGGGGAGTTCCCTAAAGCAGGCCAGGCCCATAAACACTGGAGAAATCTTAACCCTTGGCGGGGCAACAAAAACAATTTTACAATTTACATCGGCACCAAATGAAAACAAATCATGTATTGTCAACATAACAATGTAAAATTTGGGTGTGCCAAACCCTGGTCCCCTTAAATTTAAGGTTGACAAATCGTACGAAATTCTTGCTTTGACATTATAAGGATGACTGAATTATTTCCAAGTAGCGGAATGCTACAGAGGTAAACAAACAATATCATTTGGAAGAGGATTAATAAGTGTTGACATTCATACAAATGAGTAATCCTGTAAACGTAAACAGAATATTTTATATAGATTTTTTTTAATGAAAACTTAAAATCCTGCATTATTTTCCGGACAACCCAATAGAACCAAAAAGTACTAATTAACTATGGTCCGAGTTTCAACAGTTTCGGAGTTATTCCACTTTTTTCTGATTTTTTAAGATTTCAAGATATTGCTTCAAATAAACAATGAGAACTCCAAAACTAAAAGGTTTTGAACAAATCCGTTCATAACATTGAAAAGTACGTTACATTTCCAATAAGATGTGATCAATCGTAAGCTTGTAAACCTTCCTAAAATAAGCGTTTTAGTAGAGAGAATTTCGAAAAAAAATTTTTTTCAAACTTGAAATCTTACTATGGTTATTCTAATCTTCTATTTCCAAACCTAGAGACCAGCACATTTCAGAAAACGTACTCCATTTAATATCCTTTTTAGTGGTTTAATTGCTTTTTTAATTACTTTTTCAAAGATGAAGAAATTGATGGAGGAAAGGAAGAAACCGTAGCTGCCGGTAAGGTGGAAAAAATACTTTAAAAAATTTTAAATGAATTTATTAAAGTTTTTTTAAATTTGTGTTCTAAAGCGAAATAGTGCAAGTGTTTAAATTATTTACCAACACGACTGCAACTTTGATTAAAGGTTTATTGCATTATTATTCTCCGTAATAATAGAGTTTTAAGATTCAAAAGATTTTTATTTATCTATGTGATATCTTATTAACACGGTGGCTACTTTTTCTATTGAACTTCTATATACGCTGATATACATTTTATGTTCGGGTTTTGCTGGTTTAATGCGACGGCATCGCGTCGAAAATATATTGCGGTGGATGAAGAGCATTTCGAATCAAAATTAAAAAATGTTTAACAAATTCATTCAAAATTTCCTTAAGTTATTTTCATTTTGTAGTACTATTTATCTTTCTACCCCTACCAATCCTTCAACCACGGTTTTTTCTTTTCCTTCATCAATTTCTTCATCTTTGAAAAAAATAACTAAAAAAAGCAATTGCACCACTAAAAATGGAGTACGTTTTCATAAATTTGATGATCTCTAGGTTTGAAAATAGTTTAGAATCACCATAGTAAGTTTTTTAACTTTGAAAAAAAATTCTTCAAAGTACTCTCTACTAAAACGCTTATTTCACGAACGTTTACAAGTTTAGTATTGATCACATCTTATTGGAAATTTAACGTACTTTTTAATGGTCTCAACGGATTTGGATATATGTTCCTTTGACAATTAATTAATAAACGGAATAACAAGGTCGTAAAATTTATTGAACCGGAAACCATTTTTCTATGAGGAGTCGGCTTTTTTGAGGTGAAAGGTTTGAGATTCGTCAATACTTACTAAATATAATTTGTGGCTGGTGAATTTTTATGAAAAATTAGTTTAGTTTTTCAATTTTTACTAAAAAATAGTTGTGATTGGTCAGTTCCAACTAAACCTGATTTGTAACCGATCAATTTTTGTGACACTGAATGTATATATATATATATATATATTACATATTCAACCGGAGAGTCCCTTTGTAAGAAATAAAATTATTAAAACAACGGCGCTAAGTGCCGGCTAAACCCGTACAGTCTGGCGATCTTGAATTGTGTCTATTCAGCGCCGTATTTTTATTTTTTATTTAGTAGATACTTGCTTACGCTATGTACATAACAAGATAAGAAAATAACAAACCGAATAATATTAAATGAGATTAGATAGATGTCAATTTACAACAACAAAAAATCACTCAGTAAGGTAGACATTGTTTCAAACGAATTCAACTTCAAGTTCAACGTAAATCATCTTTTAAAGCTCATAAATACAAACGGTTATAGCTTTTACTATGTTTTACTAAACATGATTTGTAATTTGTCAGTTCATCCCACAAATTAGTAGTGATTGGACATATCTTATACAGTAATTGATTAAATTTTTGTTAACATTAATTCTGATCGGTCTTTCGTACTGGAGATTAGCTTGAGATTGGTCAATTCATACTACATAGGGTTTGTAATTTGTCAATTGTTAAGAAAGATTAATTGTAATTTTTCAATTCTTACTGTAAAATAGTTGTTATTGACCAGTTTGTGTTAATCCTGATTTGTAACCGATCTATTGTTACATAAAATTAGTTTTAATTTGTAGATTTTGATTCAAAATTACTTGTAATTGGAAAATTCTTACTAAAAATTAGTGACACTTTGTAAATTTTTATTGAAAATTAGTTATGATTGGACAATTTTTACTAAAAATTAGTTGTTATTTGTAGATTTTGTTTCAGAGCAAGAATATTATTACAGATAAATCATCCGAAAGGTTTTATAGTTTACAAAATTTTACTGTTTATACCAGTTACCCGACATACAGCTTAACTTTTTTTATTAACAACGGGTTTTCTAGATTTTTTGTGCGTGTATTTCAATGTTATTATTTATCAGTATGATTTTTTTAATGTTGGATGAGGAAATAATAAGCCGGATCGTATTAAATGTGATTAGTTGTTATAAAATCTAAAAATAGTGTCAAGAGAGTAGATAATTTAAAAAATCAATTACGGTTTAAATCTTTTTTTAAACATATAATTACAAATTTTTATAACAATAAAAAACATTTTCGAGCTGGTATGGTATGGCAATTTTTTTTCTGGAGTTCAGTGTATGTTCCAATTAACAATTCATAACTCCTCTGTATTGTATTCAACTTTAACAATATTACAACCATCAGGAAGCTGAATTATTTTTAGTTTGATGTCATCAACGTTTAAATGTCATGTAAAGTAAAATAAGTGTGAAATAAACAAAAAAATTCAAAAGTTTTATTTTATATCTTTGGTTCTAATTTTTTTGAAAGGGATGGTTTGGGATGGTTAAAACTGCATAACAATCATCAACGGTTGATGTTTAAAAAAATTCTATTGATTTGTGTAACATTAATTACAATATATTATTCAAAATAAGCTGTGAAACTAGTTTTAACGTAATTATTATGTCCCTTTTGAGACTAGTTAGTTTAGAAATTAACATAATAATTGATAAGACAATTAATTAATAAACGGAATAACAAGGTTGTAAAATTTATTGAGGGAGTCCTGTTGTGAACAATAAAATTATCAAAACAACGGCGCTAAGGGGCGACTAAACCCGCACAACCTGGCGGTCTTGAATAGTGTCTAATTCAGCGCCGTGTTTTTATTTAGTACTTGCTAATTATACATTTTATTAATTGAACGAGTTGAATTTATTTATTCATTAATAAAGTGTGAACGAGAGAAATATATTAATTAAAAATTTTCAGGTTGTTGGAAATCAATCCGTCGAAACACAGTGCGAACCTGAAGCGTCATCGACATATTGATCACAAAGTTTTGTTTTTTGTGTGCCATAAAAATTGATATACATTAAAGAACTTTAAAGAGAGGTTAGTGAGTATCCGATTTAGTTTTTTTCAGCAATTACACTACTAAATTTGTCCAAAACCTTTTAGTTATTTGTTTATTTGAAGCAAGGTCGTGAAATCTTAAAAAATCAGAAGAAATTAAATAACTCCTAAACTGTTGAGATTCGGACGATAATTAATTAGGACAACATATGAATGTTCCTATTATATATACTGTAAGATTATTATCGAGTAATAGACCTAGAAAAGTATGGATAATTTTTTGGCATCTCAACGATGATGATGTACGATTATTTCAATTAATAAGTTTAAATAAATATAATAATCTGTTTTGCATTCCAAGACGAATTGTTTTCTGATATCAAGGTGGTTTTTTTACATTATTTTTACTCATATTCCTCTCTATTAGTTGGTAATTGTTTTTGTAGAACTACGTTAAAATTGCATTACAAAAACTTTGTGTGTGTGTATATACATATCGATATGGAAAATTATTGTTTATATAATTACCCATATATTGGTGAAAGGGATCGATATAGAAAATTTAATACAAATACTCACAAAAATATTAATATTTAATTAAAATATTCAAAAATTAAATTCTAATATTAACTCTTGGCGATAGTGCCAGGCGTGGCGCGCATATTTGATTAAATTTTTGTAATCATTAAGCAGTAAGTCAATAACCTGTGTCATAATCAATTTAGAAAAATTTAAATGCAGAAGCCGAATCTCCGATAGGATAGTGCATTTTGCAATAAAATGTACTATGTCTTCTTTAAATTTATATTAATATTATTATATTTATTATTATTATTTTATTAGCTTATTATTATTTAGCTTATTTTGAAGCCTTGTCATTCTAAATTGCTTGCCCAAATAATTTATATATCTATATTATTGTAAATTAAACGAAGAACAAAAATTATTGTTTATAATGTATGCTAGTAATTAATGTAATTATTAAAAATTAAATTATCAATTGTAATATTTATTTATGGATCATTTTTTTTTTAATTTTTTCTTTTGTACATTTTTCTCTGTGTGGACCAAAAATTTAAGTCAAATGAAAATCGACCTCCGGCAGACGGACCCTCCATGCCGTTATTTTACTTTAAATTATATACTATGTAATGTTTATAACTTTTCTTTTTTGCAATAAAGTATTATTATTATTATTATTAATATTTAATTAAATTTTAATAATTATTACTTTAATTTCTTCTTTATTGTTAACCAATTGTTCTTGCTAACGTGCAGAAGAAAAAAAACATAATAGCAAAATATATAACAATACGCGTACCCTAATGAACACCCTAAAACTGATATTTTCATACCAAAAAGGTTTAGATTCGTATAAAATTTCATTCAAAAATCTACATATAAATTTAGAAATATATATCCGACAAAAACAGTTAATTTTATCGATATGCAAAAATAGCAGGCATATACACGAAAGTATTTTTTCTTTATAAAAAGTTAATTCCTACTCATAGATTGTTCTAAAAATTAGAAGAACTAGATACAAAAAAACTACTATTCCTTGGATCATGGTAGATTGTAGTGAAATAAATACAAATATAAAATATAAATGTGCTGAAGTAATTAAACAAAACTTGGTAAACCTAAACATCAAAAAATTAAATATTCCACGTACAATTAGATCTAAAAAAAATTATGAGTAGGTATATACTATCTTTTTAAAAAGATTAAAAACACTATTTATCATTTCTATTAAAATATTTTCTTCTACGTGCCGAAAACGAAATAATCGAATAATCAAATGTATCGATATATTTCTTATAATTCAGATATCAATGTGAGTGTAATATGGCAGATAGGAATTCAAAATGTATTTTGCCTAACTTTAAAAGGAGCACGCGTTAAAATTTGTGTCAAATATAATTAAGTGCCGTTTTTGAATTAGAGTTAAAAATATTCAGATAAGCCATAAAACCCCATTGTTTATCTTGTTCTTCGTGTTGAAAGGGGTTTCTTGGATAATCAGCCGTCAGAAGAGAAGAAAGGAGTGTAATTTAACAAGGGGTGCCACGAGTGCTCTCGACTTTTTTGCCCGACCGTCCTTAGCCGCCTGGCAATTACAAGTGAAAATACACTTTCCAGCTATCTTTTTTCCCCTCTCCACAGGGAAACTTTGCAGTTGGACCTTTCAGGAAATGGGATAGCCCTCCATTGTTGGCCACGAGGCCAGGACGCCGACTGTCCAAGGCAGATACAATTTTATGCGCAAAAAGGACAATGGGGGCCACTGTTCAAAAGGCCTACAGGAGAGGGTCCCATTGACGTTCCAGCGTTCAAAAATATGGACAACAATCTATAAAAACAATTAAATATTTTTATTTTCATTTATATATTTTCCTTTAAACAAGTACAAAAAGAGAAGTTACAACAAACATACCAAAGTTTATTTAAGTATTATAAAGAAAAATATTTTCAGATAAATGTAAAGTAATTTTAAGTACTAGACATTACATAGTTAATTAACTAAAAATAATTTTTCATTGTCATGTATGTAATATGAGCAAATAGTTTTTTATATATTTCATATCAGGTTATGCTGAACGTGAAATAAAGGTTATAATATTATTAAAAACAAATTCATAAACATTATGGGTTTTTAACAAATAATTAATATGCGTGGGAAATTATCAAAAAATAACAATACTTTTTAGATTATACAAGAAACTGATTTTATATTTGAAATAGATTGATATAAATGTAATATGGATCATGTGATGATACATTTATTAACATCAAGTTAGTTATTGATACTTTCGTAAATATTCGTTGTATATTTTCTGTTTCAATGTCGTTTCCCAACATATCGATAATTTTCTTAAGAGTAATGTTCCGTATCGATAGGTAGATGCAATATTTATATATCTAAAATATCTATATGTCAGGAAATTTGATATTTTTTGACAATTGGATTATTAGTATTTTTTAAATAGTTCTTTTAAATGTTCTGTATAGATAGATAGATAGATGTAATAATTCAGGGTATGGTATACTGCGCCCTTTAAGAGCTATTGTATCCCCTGTGCTCTACTTAAAGCACATCGGTGAGTCCTATTTCATCAAGAAACTTGATTAATAGGCCCGGTTTCAGTGGTTGTAGTTCTTTTATGGTCACATTGTACATCCCAAAACACTTCCTCCTGCGGGCTAGTGTAGCTCCGCAGTTTGTTAGTAAGTGTGTTGGTGTCTCTTCTGCTTCTTTGCAGAATCTACATGTGCCATCTTGGATTATTCCAATTTTCTTTAAATGTCCATTTAATCTACAGTGTCCTGTCAGGAATCCTGTTAGGATTCGCAGTCTGTTC